>NW_007737200.1:5868-14541 GCF_000696425.1 Galeopterus variegatus | reverse complement strand
GGAGTGCGGCGGCGCTCCCGCCGAGGGTTCGGATCCCACATACAGACCGGTTCCCGCTCACTAGCTGAGCGAGGTGCGGGCGCAGCACCGAGGGTTGCGATCCGTTGCCGGACACGAAAAAAGACAAAAAGGAAAAAAAAAAAAAGAAAAAGTTGTGTCTTTTTCTTTTCTTTCTTTTTTTTTTTTTTTATTAAAAATATTTTGACATTTACCTATACATGTTTTTGGGGTACAGTATGTTATTTCACTACATGCATATACTGCACAATGATTCACTTAGGGTAGATAGCATAGTCTATACCCATTAGTCCTCTTAAAAGTTCTAGGGTCCTTTTCTAGCCAGATTTTTGCTGAAATTGTTATGGAGATAGAGTAGAAAGGTGGATTTTCCAAACTCAAAATACTTTGTTGACCTATTACAAAATATGTTGTAAATAAGAAACAAAATAACAAAACATTTTGCCTTCATAGATCTGTTTCTGAGGGGAAAGCTGTCTTTATAATTTTGTCTCTAGTGGCTTTTATCCAGTGGATATATAATTGTGGGAAGTACATTTTATTTTTCCAACAACTATTGTCAGCTATGTAAATTGGATTTATTTTATTTTGTATTGGATCTATGTGGAAAGTTACACTGTAGTGATTAGGTCCCACCTGAGTTCCCTCTAATTATATTTTCTCAAACAGACCCTAAGTTGGCTACTTTTTCAAGTTGCAGCATTTTCATAAACACATTTTCTTCTGAACAAAGGCTTTCACAGTGAAATTTCCAGTAAATGTTGAGAAGTATGTGGTTAATCACCCCGGACTGTCACCTGTATGTTATGTTGAGTTGCTATGGAGTTTTTGACTATGGAGTTTTTGTATATCTGAAGTCATTTCATTCTGAGAGGGATGATAACTACCTAAAGATCCCTAATTAGCTAAGTGACCTTTGGTAAAGTACTTGGGTTTTTTTTGTTGATTTTTTGGTTTTGGGTGCCTGACTGGTACAGGGATCTGAACCCTTGACCTTGGTGCTACCAGCACCACGCTCTAACCAAGTGAGCTAACTGGCCAATCCTGGTCTGGTACTCTTAATTACTCAATCTGCAAGTATTTATTGGAACCTATAATAGGCTCGGTTAAATGGACTTAAACCTGCATGGATTGCCATAGGGTTGTACTACCTTTCTACTCTGTACAACTCTGTGTTATCACCCCTTTCCTGTGTATTGTAAGTCTTTGTGTCCATGACTATCTCTGTTTTTATGCTGTGTGTTCCTGAGGCTAGGGACCATAGCAAATATTCAGACAACAGGTAATAAAGGGCTTCAAAAATTATAAAATCTGTGGACATTTTGGATATTATTATAATACTCTACATCTTATTCAGTCTTCTATTTTAGCAGGCAGTCCCCTTTTGAGGTAATGGTATGAGGGATGGGTATATGTGAGTATCATCTTCCTTCTGGGCTCCTCTGACACTACCCTGGCAGAAGTGGAGCACTGACTCACACTGCCTCATTTCAGACAGATAAAGTGAAAGGTCAGCTTCCCTCTCAGTCCTGCTGACACATTCCTGGTGAAAGTAGGGTACCGACTTGCACACCTTGTTGCCTCCTAGTGGAATTATAAGCTCAGTTCCCTGCTAACTGATACCAGAAGAGGGATTGGGGGAAGTAGAGTGCTACCTTCTACCATCTGGTGCTATTTTTTCCCACCTGTTGCTGCCAGGTTGGGGTGGAGGCTTAGCTCACCTCTGGACCCTGCTGACAATACTCTGCTTAGCCCAGACATCCCCACTGGGTGGAGTATTAAAGTGCTGCCGCCCGCTTCCATGAGGGTGGGGTGGACGATCACTTCGGGTTCAGCTCCACTGAAACCATGGGCAAGGAGCAATAGCAATTTTTCTGTTGGTGTTTGACTGGAGTAAGGTGGATATTGCCAGGAAGTCTTTCTATTCTGTTAGGCCACCTCTTTCCCAGTCTTTTGGCTAGGGGCAACAGACTTTTCTTGGAGTTTTTGTTGTTTTATTAAAATCAGTGCCTGTTGGGGCTGGCCGGTTTGCTCAGTTAGTTAGAGCACAGTATTATAACCTCAAAGTCAAGGGTTCAAATCCCCCGACTGGCTAGCCGCCAAAACAAAAAACAAAAAAAGAAAGTAGTGCCTGTTGGCAGTTCCGTGTTAGAGGCTTCTGCATTGTCCTGTCTGGGATATGTGGGAGGCAATAAGGAAATCCAGGGAACTAGCTGTGGTGTTCTTCAAGTCCCGAGGTCCCTAGGTAGTTTGCTGCCTTTTTTTCCATCTTTCAGAGTCTTCTTATTCTCTAGTTCCATGTTTTTTCAGTAGTGAATGGAAGAACCTGTGAGCAAAGGGTTTACTCCGTCTTGGCCAAAACCAGAAGTTGCATCCTTTTTTAAATTGTTGTTATTGTTTTTGGCTGGCCTGGACCTTGGTGTTATCAGCACCACACTCTAACCAAGTGAGCTAACTGGCCAACGCTAATTTTTTTAATGATTTTTATTTTTATTTTTTATTTTTCTTAACATGTCCTTTTTTAGGATGGGAAGGTTAACTCTTTTAATCAGTTCTCAGTGGAAGTAACAGGATCTGATTTTCAAACTAAACTAAGATGTCTTTTTTTTTTTTGTCCTTTTTGAGACCGGCCACATCGCGCTCAGCCAGTGAGCACTGTGAGCGCACCGGTCATCCCTATATAGGATCCGAACCCGTGGCGGGAGCGCTGCTGCGCTCCGAGCACCGCACTCTCCCGAGTGCGCCACGGGCCAGCCCTAAAACGGGTTTTTTTTTTTTTTTTTGTCCTTTTTGAGCCCGGCGACATCGCGCTCAGCCAGTGAGCGCTGTGAGCGCACCGGTCATCCCTATATAGGATCCGAACCCGTGGCGGGAGCGCTGCTGCGCTCCGAGCACCGCACTCTCCCGAGTGCGCCACGGGCCAGCCCTAAAACGGGTTTTTTTTTTTTTTTTTGTCCTTTTTGAGCCCGGCGACATCGCGCTCAGCCAGTGAGCGCTGTGAGCGCACCGGTCATCCCTATATAGGATCCGAACCCGTGGCGGGAGCGCTGCTGCGCTCCGAGCACCGCACTCTCCCGAGTGCGCCACGGGCCAGCCCTAAAACGGGTTTTTTTTTTTTTTTTTGTCCTTTTTGAGCCCGGCGACATCGCGCTCAGCCAGTGAGCGCTGTGAGCGCACCGGTCATCCCTATATAGGATCCGAACCCGTGGCGGGAGCGCTGCTGCGCTCCGAGCACCGCACTCTCCCGAGTGCGCCACGGGCCAGCCCTAAAACGGGTTTTTTTTTTTTTTTTTGTCCTTTTTGAGCCCGGCGACATCGCGCTCAGCCAGTGAGCGCTGTGAGCGCACCGGTCATCCCTATATAGGATCCGAACCCGTGGCGGGAGCGCTGCTGCGCTCCGAGCACCGCACTCTCCCGAGTGCGCCACGGGCCAGCCCTAAAACGGGTTTTTTTTTTTTTTTTTGTCCTTTTTGAGCCCGGCGACATCGCGCTCAGCCAGTGAGCGCTGTGAGCGCACCGGTCATCCCTATATAGGATCCGAACCCGTGGCGGGAGCGCTGCTGCGCTCCGAGCACCGCACTCTCCCGAGTGCGCCACGGGCCAGCCCTAAAACGGGTTTTTTTTTTTTTTTTTGTCCTTTTTGAGCCCGGCGACATCGCGCTCAGCCAGTGAGCGCTGTGAGCGCACCGGTCATCCCTATATAGGATCCGAACCCGTGGCGGGAGCGCTGCTGCGCTCCGAGCACCGCACTCTCCCGAGTGCGCCACGGGCCAGCCCTAAAACGGGTTTTTTTTTTTTTTTTTGTCCTTTTTGAGCCCGGCGACATCGCGCTCAGCCAGTGAGCGCTGTGAGCGCACCGGTCATCCCTATATAGGATCCGAACCCGTGGCGGGAGCGCTGCTGCGCTCCGAGCACCGCACTCTCCCGAGTGCGCCACGGGCCAGCCCTAAAACGGGTTTTTTTTTTTTTTTTTGTCCTTTTTGAGCCCGGCGACATCGCGCTCAGCCAGTGAGCGCTGTGAGCGCACCGGTCATCCCTATATAGGATCCGAACCCGTGGCGGGAGCGCTGCTGCGCTCCGAGCACCGCACTCTCCCGAGTGCGCCACGGGCCAGCCCTAAAACGGGTTTTTTTTTTTTTTTTTGTCCTTTTTGAGCCCGGCGACATCGCGCTCAGCCAGTGAGCGCTGTGAGCGCACCGGTCATCCCTATATAGGATCCGAACCCGTGGCGGGAGCGCTGCTGCGCTCCGAGCACCGCACTCTCCCGAGTGCGCCACGGGCCAGCCCTAAAACGGGTTTTTTTTTTTTTTTTTGTCCTTTTTGAGCCCGGCGACATCGCGCTCAGCCAGTGAGCACTGTGAGCCTGTCTGGGATATGTGGGAGGCAATAAGTATTCCATTCTCTTGAGAGCAATCATGGTTGTTAAAAAAAAAAAAAACACAAATCAAGTCGTATCACTCTCCTGCTTAAAACCCTCCAGTGTCCTCCCTTTAAATATATTTTGAAGTCCTAACCACTTAGCACGGCTTACAACAAACTCTTAGACTTTCTAACCCCTGCATTCCTCTCCGGCCTCATGTCTTACCACCCTCTGCCAGACCCACTGCATTCCAGCCACAGGCGTTCTGTTTGTTCTTTTAGCACAGCAGACACTCTCAGTCTCAGGAGAAGCTTTTGTCATCTTCTTTCCTTAGTCTGAAATATATCTTCACATGACTGGTTTCTGTTCACCATTCAGGTCTCAGTTGAAAAGTGACCTCCACAGAGCCTTTTGAAAGTTGAAGTCTAAATTTGAAATTACCCTCCCCCACCCAGCCTCCCACTGTCTACTCACTTTTGATATTTTTATATTATTTCCTTTTAGAACTCATCACTCTCTGAAACTATCCTAACCGGTTTATTTACCCGTGGTCTTTTTCCACTAGAATCCTTGAGAGTAAGCACCTTGTCTGTTTATCACTACTCTCTCAGCACCTAGAATAGTGTCTGACACATAGTAGACCCTCAATAAATATTTATTGAATGAATGAATAAATTTGATTTCTTTCAGACTAAGGCCAATGAGGGCCGAGACTTTTATTCAGCGTTGTACTTCTGCTGCTAGTGTTTCATCACATTACAAAAAACCAATGTTTCTAAAGTTGGGTTTATTGAGTTATATTTTACATATAGTAAAAGTCACTTTTTTTGCACAGTTCTATGAGTTTTAACAAATGCACATAAACAATACCTCAGTGACATATAGAACATAATTATTTTTTTTGTTAATAAGTGAATCACTAACATGGAGTATAGTCAGTAAATAGCCATCCGTATCTGTGCTTTGTGGGCACTGCTCTCTGATCAGCCCAACTATTATTAACGTAGCTCATCTTTCACGCAGGTGAGCGGGAGGTTGGAACCGAGGCGAAAATGCTGCTGTTGGGCCGGGAAGATAAGAAGCTGCAATGCTTTGGACTACAGAGCAGGCAGCCGGCAAGTGGTTCCTATAAGACCTTTGAACTCTGAGGCAACCCAGTCACTCTCATTCTTGGAAAGTTTTGGAAACATTTCACTTGCTCCCTGTGTTCACTTTTTTTTTTTTTTTTTTTTAAAGTTAACCGGTAAGGGGATCTTAACCCTTGACTTGGTGTTGTCAGCACCACGCTCAGCCAGTGAGCGAACCAGCCATACCTATATAGGATCCGAACCTGTGGTCTTGGTGTTATCAGCACCGCACTCTCCCAAGTGAGCCACGGGCCAGCCCCTTGTGTTCACTTTTTGAAGAGGCTGAATGGGTAAGAGGTAGTACAGTTTAGTGATTAAGAGCATGGGATTTGGAATAACGGTAACATTTAAATCCCACCTCTTCCAATTAATGGTTATGGTGTTGGAAAAGTTACTTGACCTCTCTGAGCCTCAGTTTCCTCATCACTAAACTGGGCATAATAGGACTTATCTCATAAGGTTATGTGATAAGGATTAAATGCTCTACTGCCTTGTGACCTTTGTGACTTTTCCTCTCTGGACTTTAGTGTGCTATATGTAAAGTGATGAGGTACAGATTTTCTTATAGGTGCTTCTACCTCTAAAGTAATGTGAAGACATTCTGAGTAAAGGACTCATAAATTCAGGGCTCTCAGTCAATTAATGACCAGAATGTCTTAGAGAAGAACTAGTTGAATTTTCTTCCTTCAACCTTGAGGTTTCGCTGGGCAGACTATGCTCTTGTCATTATCATCCAGACAACTTTAATGATTTGGTTTGGCTACAGGCTTTATTAATTTCATTTCATCTTGTTACTTCATTGTACTGGTGATGTTTCCATTTTCCAGGTTTGTTCCAGTAATATCACTGTTTTTGCTCATACTGCCTTTGCACTTGAATCTCCATGCTGGTTTTTACTTCTAAAGGGAACTCAGGGTTTTTTTGTGTATTTGTTTTATTTTATTTTTTCTTTTCTTTTTAGAACATTGGAAAGAAATGATCAGTTTGAGCTAACAGTAAGGAGTAAATGAAAATCTAATAATTTCCTTTTTCAGATACATGGGGATAATTGGGATTTTTTCAATTGCCACTTTAT
Source organism: Galeopterus variegatus (assembly GCF_000696425.1). Lineage (NCBI taxonomy): Eukaryota > Metazoa > Chordata > Mammalia > Dermoptera > Cynocephalidae > Galeopterus > Galeopterus variegatus. The sequence continues at coordinate 7,961 of NW_007737200.1, read as the reverse complement.
TTAAGCTTGTTTCTTTTCCTACAAAGTAACCCCCTTCAAAAGGTTGCTGGAAGTGACATGGAGAAAGTAAAACTCAAATCAGGGAATTGCAGGTTTCTCAGATGGAGGGTTGTAATGAAAAGTGGGAAAGAAGGATATTTGGTGGTGAGGATCTTATGAGTCAATGTGTTGAGGGGAAATAATCGGAAAACCGCTGTCTCAGAGTAGGGTTTTACATAAACTGCCCAAGTCGTCGGCCAACGAAATCCTGTGAGTGCTTCTTTCTCAGTTATTGGTGAATGCTTAGTTTATTGTACAAGAGTGCTTAAAGGGGGAAGGAAGAAAATATCTCTAAAAATAATGAAATCTTCCCTTTTTTGGTGTCTGTTTATTCCTGGAAACAAAGCTTTTGTGTTTTTTGGCGGCTGGCTAGTCCAGGGATCCACACCCTGGACCTTGGTGTTATAACACCTCACTCTAACCAACCAAGCTAACTGGCCAACTGTCCTGGAAATAAATTAATCTTTATGCAGCATTTTTTCTCCTACTTGTTCCCAGGTATTCCTCTTTATTGGCTCAGATGCCTTCAACTGCTGTACTTTTCTCTCTGGCTTCTTGCTATTGGCTGGAACACAAGATGGAAACATTTATCAGCTGGATGTGAGGAATCCAAGGTGAGTCACCATTAATTTGCATGATGCAGGTCTTCTACAGAGTGGAATTTTTTATTGGTTTTAACATTGATTTAGCCTAGCATATAGATGACTACTGAGTTAAGGGTATATTTTTCCATTTATAAAGGTTTTCCCAATGTGAATTTTTTATTCTTACTATTCCTTGAATCATATTAAAAGATAATTCGATTCATACTGTCATGATTGTCCTATTGTAATGATTGCTTTGAAAATTATGCTTAAATATGAACTAACATTTCATTTAAAATGATCGTCTTGAACTTTTAACTTTAAGAAGCACAGTAATTTTCTTTATGATATTAGACCCGGGCTGGCCTATGACTGACTGGTCATTTTTAGTTCAAGTAATCCAGCTCTGTTTCTTATTTAGCTTTGATTATGACCTATCTAAAACAGGCCTTATCCTGGTCTTAAAGATATTCATAAAGAATCATACAATCTCTGTTGCAGGATTTAACAGTTTCTATGATTCTGTCCCTTCTGCCTTTTTTTTTTTTTAAGATGACCGGTAAGGGGATTTTAACCCTTGACTCGGTGTTGTCAGCACCACGCTCACCCAGTGAGCGAACCGGCCATCCCTATATAGGGATCTGAACCTAAATAGGGCCTTGGTGGTATCAGCATCACACTCTCCCAAGTGAGCCATGGGCTGGCCCTTTCCCTTCTGCCTTTTATTTCCTTCCTTTTTTCAACTAATATCTATCAAATGGCTTCTTTAGGTACTAGGCTTGGTGTGGAGCACTAAAAAAACAGAAATAAAAGATACAGGCACTGCATTTGAGGCACTTGGAGTCTAATGGTAAAGATAGACAAGTAAAAGACTGTTGTGATTCAGTGTGATCACTGGTCTGCCAGGGCTATCCACAGAAATTTGAGGAAGCAACAAAAAGGAGAGGGAAAGAGGTGAGACTGTTTCTCCAAGGAAATGAGAAGCATTGGATCTTGTCGAGTAGGAAGTTAGCAAGTAAAGAAGAAGGGAAGGACCTGCCCTGGGTAGAATTGCACATGTAGAAGCATGAAGGATGTGAAACTGTCATGTTCAGGGGTCTCTGAGTAATTTAGTATAACACGTATGTGCCCTGCTGATGGGGGCAATGGTGAGAAGCGATGCCATACAGGAAAACAGGAGCCTGCTTAGGCCTTACCTCCCATCCTAAGGACTTTTGGACCTTATTCCAAGAGCAGTTATAAAATTCTAGTGGAAGGTGGCTAGCCTTTTCTAACATTAAGTTAGTTTATCTTTGCTTTTTTTTTTTTTTTTAATTCTTTTTGCTGAGGTGACAGTAAAACCTGGGTGGAAGATGGCTGCATCACCAAACAGATGGGGAATCTCTGACGACTATTATAAAATCAATTTTATATATATATTAAATTGATTCTCACTCACCTTTCTCTTATGTTTTATTTATTTTTTTTTTT
>NW_007737200.1:1896-5242 GCF_000696425.1 Galeopterus variegatus | reverse complement strand
CATCAACACCACACTCTCCCGAGTGAGCCACGGGCCAGCCCATCTCTTATGTTTTAGATTCCTGGCAATTTTAATATTTCACAAGTGGTCTTAGTGCTGTCTTTAAGTGAAAAGCTTGACATATTGTTAACATTGTTATCTTCAACCCATGTCAGCTCTCCCCTAAAAACTTGAGATTTTGGTGGTGATTTAATTGGTGTTTAGATTCACTCCAAGGTGGTTTAGAATGAATTATCTTGATCTGCCATTTAAAGATCTTGCCAGGGAAGAAATCATATGACTGTTTAATCTCTCTCCACATTTGTCCTGTTTACTTTTACATGGTTAGTACTATATGTTGAATATAGTGAAGCGTTGCTTTTGAAGAAAAAAAGTAAAATTGCCCCATTTATTCTGAATCCTAGGGCTCCAGTACAAGTCATCCACAGATCAGGAGCACCAGTTCTATCCCTGCTGAATTTCAGAGATGGATTCATTGCTAGCCAAGGTGGGTCCAGGGGCCAAGTGAGAAAGATGATTCCATATAGTTCAAGATCTATGGCTGGGTTGGGGCGTGGTCCTCCATGATTCCTTGGCATATTGTGCTTATCACATAATGTTTATATCACTGTACATTGTAATTATATTTGTCCCCCTTCAGGCCAAGCTTCTTGCGAATAGTGATCTGCCTTATTCATTGTGTTATCCTCAGCATTTAGCTCAATGCCCACTATGGAGTAGGTGCTCCATAAACATTGGTAGAGTAAATATATGGGCCCTTATTGCAAAACACCAGGGATTCAATGATAAATCAGTGACAGTCTCTGCCCTGAGGGAGCTCACAGTTGGTAAGACAGACAGACATGTGAGCATGTGATTGTGTTTGGTAAGTGCTACTGTGGAATACAGCAGAGGAGCATGGAGAATAGCTAGTTTTAGTTTTAAGAGTGCTGTCAGTGAGTCTTCATGGACCAGGTGACATGTAAGCTGATGATTTCACAAACTGGAGGTGTAAAGGTGGACTTTGATGGCTGAAGCTGTAGTGTGTGCAAAGTCATAGATGAGGGAAAGGGGGCAAAAAGGAAGGGAACTAGCATTTACTGAGTTCCTGCTATGTTGTAGGCACTGTGTTTGATGCTTTACATACATATTATAGGTAAAGTGAGTAACTTGGTATAGGCAGGACAAAACATTTGAAGTGGAGTTGGGAAATGCATGGAACAAAGTGTACATTAAGGGACACTGTTGATCCTCAGAATGATAAAGGTGAGGAGGGACCACCTAACCTGAGTATTTCAGTGTATCAGTTTGGATGTGTTTGGCTGTTGGTTACAGAACACCCACCTGAACATGGCTAAAACAACGGGGAAAGTGTACTACCTCACTTAACAAGATGTCCAGGTGTATGGTGGTTTCAGATTAGATTAATTTAGCGATTCGAAAACAAAGTCTACAGAGGAAGAAAAGGAAACTTGACAATTAAATCACTGTGGTACTAGATTGGATTCAGAACATTAAAGGAAAGACTGGCAAAATCAAAATCAAGTGTAGAGGTTAGTTCATAGTAGCATACCAGTATCAGTATCTTAGACAAACGTAAGATGATAACATTCGGGAAAGCTGAAACAGACTAAGGGACCTATGCGAACTTTCTGTACTGCCTTTAACTTTTCTGTAAACCTAAAATATTCTAAAATATCAAGTGTTTTTTGTTGTTTGTTTGTTTTTTAATTTAAAAAACAAAGTTAGCAAGGAAAAAGAAACAAAATCAAGAAACCAGCTTCTTTCCATCTTTTGGCTGTCCCCTTCTTATCGTACTGGCTTTTGTCCTCATAGTACAAGATAGCAGCAGCAGCTGTCATTCACACACAACACTGGATCCTATTGTCCTGTTTAAGAATGAGGAATATTTCTTCAGGAGCTGCCCAGCAGACTTGCCAGACTTACTTCATTGGCCAGATTTATATCATACACCCATGCCTAAGGCACACACTGACAAAGAGAATGGAATTACCATAATCAAGATTCACCCTGTGGGTCATCTGTTACTAGAAACAATTTGGGATTCTGTTAGCCAGGAGGTGGTCAGGAAAATAGTTGTTGAGTAGGCCACCAGTTGAGCAGGCAGTCTGGATTGCCATGGTTCCCTCTCTGATATAGGTAGGTATTCTTCGTCACTGTCAAAATTGGTGCCTTATTTCCCCTGCCCTTCTTCAGGCTTTCCAGACCATAGCAAAGAGTAGTCAAGAATCTAAAGACCTAATTTTTTAGCTCTCTGCATTTGCTCTCTCGATGTGTTCTCCCCTGTGTGATGCCCTGTTATAGAACCTTGGTAAGAGAACAGCTGGCATAAGCTTGTGGCAGCTTTTCTTGATGCTGCTGCCACCATTCAGTGAGAGCCTTTTTCTTTGATTCCCTTTTGCTGCCAGATTTCTGGAATGAGAATTTTGCTGCCATGCCACACATTTCCCTCGAGAACTCCACAGTTTGGCCTCCATCCGCCATTCCTGTCCCTCTGCTCAAACTGTCCTCTTAAAGGACTCCAATGATGTGCTTCTTGCTAGATCCAGTGGCCTTTTCTTTGTCTCATCAGCTGTCTTGTATGGTGAGGACAAAAGCCAGCGTGCTAGGGAGGAAACAGCCAAAAGTTTTTTTGAGGGCAAGTACCATGTCTTCTTCATCTCTGTGTCTTTAGCTCTTACCCAGGACTGAGGGATCTCAGCAAATTTTTATCGAATGAATGAGTAAATATTCTTCATCTTTTGTGACTCTTAGTGCTAATGAATTTGGTCACTATTATTTCCTTCTTAAAGCTCTTGTCTCCTTTGACTTCTATGATACTATAAATTATAAATACTGTTATTTCCTGGTTATTCTCTCTATCCAGTTACTGTTCCTTTCCTTGGTTTCAATAGCTTATGTTTATAAGTACCTAGCATGATTTATGGTATACTATAGGTTCTCAAATTGGCATTGAACTTGAATCCTTTTCCTATTTCTACTATTGTTGCCATTTCTAAACCAGAGATATTTCCCGAGTTCAGCTTTTGTCTTTCTACCTTTTCTTTCTCCAAGCTTCCTCATGAACTGACTGTTCTCATGGTTTTACTATTAATGATTAGAATCTGTAGTTCTAGTCCTGACCTCCTACTTAGCTCACATTTTATTGGGCAATAGCATGATGTAGAAAGAGCATAGATTTTCGACCCAGACTGACAACTAACTCATGAGTTTAAATCCTCACTTTATCACTTAGTGTTGGATTCAACCATATAAAATTCTTAATATCTGACCATTTTTTACTTATAAAAATGGCGGCTGTATATGGTTTAATCTAGTAGTTCTGTGACCTTGGTAAACCACTTCA
>NW_007737200.1:0-1674 GCF_000696425.1 Galeopterus variegatus | reverse complement strand
AGATTTTCGACCCAGACTGACAACTAACTCATGAGTTTAAATCCTCACTTTATCACTTAGTATTGGATTCAACCATATAAAATTCTTAATATCTGACCATTTTTTACTTTTAAAAATGGCGGCTGTATATGGTTTAATCTAGTAGTTCTGTGACCTTGGTAAACCACTTCACTCTTCTAAGCCTCAGTTTCCTTAGAGATTAAAAAAAAATGTATGAAGTACTTAACATAAAGTAGACATTCTATAAATGATAGTTGCTTATTCCTGCTACTACCTCTGGCCCTGATAAGCCCTCCTAAAAGTGTTCCCTATCATCATGTTCCAGTTGTAAGGCACACAACCACAAAAAGTAGAATTATGCAACAAGGCAAGATTTGTTGAAGTATCAAAGGAATAATAAATGTTACAGAGAGATTGATGGAGAAAGAATTTACTGTATGGGATGTTGAGAAATGGCTTCCTGGAGGCAATGAGAATAGAGCTGGGGCTTATCTAACAGATTAGATTTGCATATAGAAAATTAAGAATGCAGAAGAAGAGCTATAGTAATCACACTTTTTTGAGAGGAGAGGAAAGAAACTCAATAGTAGAATGTCACTTTTCCTTTCTGAATTAAGTAATAATGGTGAGAAACTGACAAGAAGTTATGGTTCCCACTCTGGCACAAAGTGAGATTTTTGAGACAAGAGGAATGTGGACTTCAAACCCAGAACCATAATGTAGCACACGAGAAACTTCAGTTGTTTCATTGGCAGCTCTGAAGTAACGGAGCGTAATATCCTGGAGAACCATCAGGTAGGCCACCCAGGGCCTCTGCATTTCTTGTTCCCCTGCTTCACCGTTAGGCCTTTTTTTTTTAAAAGATGACTGGTAAGGAGATCTTAACCCTTGACTTGGTGTTGTCAGCACCATGCTCAGCCAGTGAGCTAACCGGCCATCCCTATGTAGGATCCAAACCCGGGGCCTTGGTGTTATCAGCACCATACTCTCCCGAGTGAGCCACGGCCCTGAGGCCATTTTATTGAATATTAGCATCTCTGTTGCAAGGTGATGTGTGGGTAAGATGATGGGTAACAGGTGGAGAAGAGCTGACTCCTAGCCCTTCTACTTTTTGTAACTTTTTTCTGCTGGGAAGAAAGTAAGGCATAACTTCCCTTACTAGCATCTAAAGGCAAAGGAAGTAAAATTATAATTCTTTGTTTTCAGAGTATAAAATTACAACCACTAAGAGAAAGTTATTAGGAACCACATTTCTAGTCCATTATAAGGAAAGGCCTTCTGTTTCATAAGAAAAAAGCTACCAGTGAGGTAGTGAACACCCCTAACTCTACAGATGTGCAAGCATAGGCTGGTTGGCTACTTTGCAAGGTGCCATAGAGGGACTTCTGTACTGGCTTAGAAGTTCAACATAGATGATCTTTGAGGTCCTTTGGAACTCTTTGATTATTAGTGAGGAGTTTTAAATTGTCAGATGAAACAGTTTTTAAAAACTTTTTGTTATGGAAATTTTCAAGTGTGCATGAAGGCAAAGAGAAAAGCATAGCGACCTGGTGTACCCATTATCCAGCTTCAGCTATTATCAGTATATGGCTAATCTTATTTTACCCATTTTCTCACAATCCCCAGCCCTCATAATATTTGGAAATATATCACAAACATCATATGATTTTATCT
>NW_007737199.1:46163-55755 GCF_000696425.1 Galeopterus variegatus | reverse complement strand
AATTTAGATTACACATTTAGAGAGAAGGGAATGGTTTTCACAGTCCTTAGTACCCATGGTCCAATAAATACTAGCTCCATTCCTTGGTAGAAAGACTATATTCTAAATTTTTTTTTATTCCCTAGTACCCTGAATACAATATCTTGTAGCCAGTAGAAGCTTAGTAAACATCTATTAGTAGGTTAGATATAGTTTGGTTATTCAAATTCTCATACTGTTTCAAGGTTATCATTCTGCATAATTCACATTACACTGTTTCAAAGATTTATATGTAGATGTTGCAGAGGATTGCACTAAATATGAAGGTATAGTAGAGCATACCCTGCAGGTAGTTATGGGGTTTTGCTTTGTTTAAATATAATAAACATTATGATCAGAAAGCAACATATATGTAGTTATCCCAATAAAGTCTTTGTATAGAGAGATATTAAGGTTGGCATATCCTAAATTTAGTTCTAGTCTTTTATCAGTATTTGTAACTCTGGTATTATATAACTCCGATCTGTTACTCATTCAGGAAATCAAGCAATACAGGAAGAGAGAAACAAAGAGCTTAAACTGTAAGATTACAGAGAGAGGTTCTCTCTGCAAGTGTTTTAACCTCTTTTTTGTGTCACCAACTTCAATTGTTAATAAATGAAAACAATATTGGAAAGCTCAAAACTACCAGACATCTAATCAGTATGAATGATGAATCTCTCACACGAAGTGAACTACTTATTTCTTTTTAAAAAATAATAAACTATATCTGTAACAAAGTTTTATACTAGGCTGAAAAAAATTAATGGAAGCTAACAATGCTGCTACAAAAAAGAATACAAAGCAAAAATTCTATTGCCACTTTCCAATTTTGCCTTGTGAATAGGAAGAGTCTTAGCTAAACTTAAAGTTCTTTTAACTTCTGAGACCTATATGTGAAGGACAAAAACTAAAATTTTAAGAAAACATTTATCTAATCAAAATATAGCTGCATGGAAACAAAACTGGAATTTCAAAAATTAAACAGAGGGTAAACACCACATCAAAGAAACATAACTTTGCCTTATAGAGTAAAATGTCCTAAGAAATCTATTAAATTTTTTTAGAATACTATAAAGAAAAATTACAAAAACCATTAATGCTGAAATTACAAAAACCATTATTGTTGCAATGTTTTGGAGGGAAAAGTCAGCTGACAGATAGGTTCAAAGTACATTATACTAAACACGAAATTCTTCACTAACCACACTCCTGACATGGCAAACGTTTGTCCACTTCTTTTTAATTCTATGGCTAGTACTTCACTTATGATTTATTCTCTCTACTTCCTGAGTTCCCTTCCAAGCCTAGCTATCAAACTAATCAGAAAGAAATTCTCCACACTGTTTTTATTGCATATTTTCAAAAGAAACAGTACTCTCCACTACTCAAGAAATCTTAATTATTCAGATATTCAATAAAGTATTAAGGGCCCTCCAAATGTACATATGGATTGATAAGGGAGGAAAAAGGGAGAGGGAAAAGACAGAAAAATAACCCAGCTCCTCTTCCCCAAACAAGGTAAGCGTTATCATCTGCCACTCATTACTTGACATAGCATCTTCACTTTCCTAATACATGTTTCACACCTCCCTCAAAACTCCACCCTAACACCCTAACACTCTCTCTCTCTCTCTCTCAAACTAGGAACACAAGTGAATTTCCTTAACCTGACGAAGGGCAACTACAAAAAATCCATAGCTAACACCACATTTAATGGTGGAAGATTGAATGCTTTCCCTCTAAGATAAAAAATAAAACAAGGATTTGCTGCAAGTCAAGTGTCTGCTCTTGACATTTCAACAACGTACTGGAGGTTCTAGCCAGGGCAATTAGGCAAGAAAATGAAATAAAATGCATCCACATTGAAAAAGAAAAAGTAAAACTTCATTTATTTGCAGGAGACATGGTCCATGTATGCAGGAAATTCTATGAAACCCACTTAAAAACTATTAAAACTAACAAACAAGTTCAGCAAAGTTGCAGAATACAAGATCAATACACAAAAATCAGCCAAACTTCCAGCTGGCTTCGCAGAAATTGACAAGGTGATCCTAAAATTCATATGGAAATACAAGAAACCTAAATAGTCAAAACGAAAAAAAAAGCTGTTAAGACTCAGACCTCTCAATTACAAAGCTACTGTAGTCAAGAAGTACTGGCATAAGGATAAACAAACAGAACAATGGAATAGAATTGAAAGTCCAGAAATAAACCCTCACATTTATGGTTAATTGATTTTTGACGGGGATGACCAGGGTGACAAGACAATTCAATGGGGGAAGAATAGTCTTTTAAACAAATGGTTCTGGGACAACTGGATATCTACATGTAAAGAAATGTTAGACCCCTACATCAGACCATGTACAGAAATCAATTTAAAATGGATCAAAGACCTTAATGTAAGAGCTAAAACTATTAAAAATATTTTTAAAAAACAAACAAAAACTCTCAGGACAAAACATACAGGTAGATCTTTGTGACCTCAGATTAGGCAATGCTTTCTTATATATGATGACACCAATAGCATAAGCAACAAAAGAAAAAATAAATTTGATTTAAACAAGCTAAAAACTTTTGTGCCTCAAAAGACACCATCAAGAAAGTAAAAAGACAACTCACAGAATGGAGGAAAATATTTGCAAATCATACATGTAAAAAGGGACATATTTATAATATATAAAGGACTCAATAACAAAAAGATAAGTAATTGTAAAATGGGCAAAGGATTTGAATCTTTTCACACACAACTCTCCAAAGATATACAAATGGCCAATAAGCACATGAAATGATGCTCAGCTTCATTAGTCAGCAGGGAAATGCAAATCAAAACCACAACACATTACTTCACATTCATAAAAAGAATGAAGTACTACTACATTCTATGAGATTGAAGAACTTTGTAAGTATGGTAAGTGAAAGAAGCCTATCATAAAAGACCACATATTATATTAAGATTCCATTTGTATGAAATGTCCAGAATAGGCAAATCTATAGAGACAGAAAGTAGTTCAGCAATGGCTTAGAATTAGGAGTGCGGGAGAATGAGGGCTGTCTCAAAGTATATACAATTTATATTTCATTTGATGAAAATGTTCTAAAATTGATTGTGATGAGTGCACAACTGAGAATATACTAATAACTATTGAGTTGTACATTTTAAATGGGCTACTTCTAAGGTGTATGGATTATATTTCAAAAATGCTGTTTAAAAAAAGGTAGCCTGTTAAGTAATCCCTGACCCGCCACCACCCACCATTCCATTTTATATTACTCCCTCTCAGAATGTAATGGCTTGCACTGGTTCGTTTGTTATTTTGAAATAACTCAATTATATGCTTCTCATAAACTTTGCAAGGGTCTCTTCTACATCTTTCGTACTTCTCTTTAGAACTGGGTATAACAATGGGTACAAGATGGGTCCTCAAATAAGGTCTTTAATTGTCAAGATGCAAAATAGTAGAAAAATTTACCAAAAAGAAGTTAACCAGACTACTCAAAAATCTTCCTTTTGGGAAATGTAGATAGATGTCACCCCAGAGATCCCTAAGCAAACTCTTAAAATAAAAATAAGTAAAGGTGACCTAGAGCTGAGGTTTCACATTATAATAATCCTGGGTAATGAAAGAGTAAGTTGTGATTCAATTAAAATTAAAGTTATCCAGAGATAAAATTCATTTAGTGTATTTAGAGGCCTGGTGTTAGTATGCCCAATCAAAGAAAGTTGTAGTATTTTTGTCATGAAGCATGAGCACAAGTTAATAATTAAGCCTTTGTTGTTTACTTGATGATTTTATTGTTTTTGAATTATGGCTCACATATATTAATTTTAATGACTTTAGAATTACAAAAACAACAGTAAATGATAGAACATAAGGTCCACCTACATATTTCTTTAAAGTATAAAGTAGTAATAATAATGCTCTATCCCAACAGCAGAGAAAGAAAATTTTTTAAAAAACTGTTTTTATGAAACTATACCACAGAACCTGAAATGCAGTTTTGCCCTACTGATCTCAACTGATTTCGAAGTACAAAGAGAAATAACTCAAACAGCCAGAAACTAGTAAACCACAACGACAATCAATAATTGAATAATAAAGGAGAGACCACCTAAAAGTTTATAGAATCTAACTGTACATTTCTCTGTAAAATTTATATCTTTAAATAGCTGCTAAAGTTCACTTGTCATCCAAACCCCTCACAGATGAGAGCTCCTCCTCCTCTCCTCCAGCTCTTATCCTTTCCCTCCTTTTCCCTCTCCTCTCCCTCCTGCCCCCCACAATTTTACTCTTTGAGGATAAAAAGCAATTTTTAAGTATTAAAATTCACCTTTTAGATATAATTTCATAAATATATGCTACGATCTAAAATAACACCATGAAATGACCATTGTAGCAGAGATGGCCAAGCTGTCCACCAGCCAGGGGTTACATTTCTCATCCCCCTTGCATTCAAATAAGCCTCTGTGACAAATTCTTGCCAATGAGACTTAGGCAAATGTTTATCACTTTAAGTCTGGGAGTTCTTAAAAAACGGTCTGCAGACAAGAGGCAGGACTCTAAGGCCCGAGGGACTGGTGGAGTCACAAGATGTAAGGAGCCTGGGTCCATAAATTACCACGTGGAGGAAAGCCACAAAACTGATAACCAGGAGCACGTGCAATGGGTTGTCATGTAAGCAAAAAATAAACTTCTATGTGTTAAGCCACTGAAATTTTGGAGTATATTTATTACCCTAATTAGCATTACCCAAAGTAATACTCAAATGTACAGAAACTCCTAAGTATTCCAATTCCCCCTAATTAAAAACATTTACAATGGATATTTTGGAAAGATTGTTTAAAAACCCATTTAAGTAACATTAAATTGTAAAACCTAAATAATTTTCCATCTTGATTTTGTTGTAACATAATTCCTTTAGTCTAAACAATGACAGCATAAGCAGTTCCACTGTTAACAGATTTCACTGTCCAAATATCTTAACAGTTCAATATCACCTGTTTCCATGATTATTAGAGAAATATTTTCCCCAATTCTCTCAAATTAAAACAAGTTATGAAGTGTTTTAAAATACTACAATTTATAATGTCTAATGAAAATCACTTTACCAAATACTAAATAAGGGCAAAATACATTTCTATCTCATTGTTTTCAAAGTACTAAAAATTATCATTTGTAGTTTTAAAGAATTCTTTCTTTAAATATAACCATATGGCAAACAGTTCTGTTCATTGTAAATAGACACACACTTTAAGAAAATCTGGGCCGGCCCGAACCCCTCACAGATGAGAGCTCCTCCTCCTCTCCTCCAGCTCTTATCCTTTCCCTCCTTTTCCCTCTCCTCTCCCTCCTGCCCCCCACAATTTTACTCTTTGAGGATAAAAAGCAATTTTTAAGTATTAAAATTCACCTTTTAGATATAATTTCATAAATATATGCTACGATCTAAAATAACACCATGAAATGACCATTGTAGCAGAGATGGCCAAGCTGTCCACCAGCCAGGAGTTACATTTCTCATCCCCCTTGCATTCAAATAAGCCTCTGTGACAAATTCTTGCCAATGAGACTTAGGCAAATGTTTATCACTTTAAGTCTGGGAGTTCTTAAAAAACGGTCTGCAGACAAGAGGCAGGACTCTAAGGCCCGAGGGACTGGTGGAGTCACAAGATGTAAGGAGCCTGGGTCCATAAATTACCACGTGGAGGAAAGCCACAAAACTGATAACCAGGAGCACGTGCAATGGGTTGTCATGTAAGCAAAAAATAAACTTCTATGTGTTAAGCCACTGAAATTTTGGAGTATATTTATTACCCTAATTAGCATTACCCAAAGTAATACTCAAATGTACAGAAACTCCTAAGTATTCCAATTCCCCCTAATTAAAAACATTTACAATGGATATTTTGGAAAGATTGTTTAAAAACCCATTTAAGTAACATTAAATTGTAAAACCTAAATAATTTTCCATCTTGATTTTGTTGTAACATAATTCCTTTAGTCTAAACAATGACAGCATAAGCAGTTCCACTGTTAACAGATTTCACTGTCCAAATATCTTAACAGTTCAATATCACCTGTTTCCATGATTATTAGAGAAATATTTTCCCCAATTCTCTCAAATTAAAACAAGTTATGAAGTGTTTTAAAATACTACAATTTATAATGTCTAATGAAAATCACTTTACCAAATACTAAATAAGGGCAAAATACATTTCTATCTCATTGTTTTCAAAGTACTAAAAATTATCATTTGTAGTTTTAAAGAATTCTTTCTTTAAATATAACCATATGGCAAACAGTTCTGTTCATTGTAAATAGACACACACTTTAAGAAAACCGTAACACTTCGCAGTTTAATAAAGTGTCCCTACTATCCTTTACAGAATTTTTAATATACTATATATAAAAGTTATACTAACCCTGCACACTTATGGTTGAAGAGGGGAGGGGAGGAGGCCACATGGGGGAAGATCTGATGGGAACAAAAATAATTTCATTTAAAAAGTTCAACTGGGGCCAAAAAAAAAGTTACACTGAATGTGTGGCAACTTAGGCTTTAATTTTACAAAAATCGGGTAAGTTTTTTTTTTTATTTTAAAGCTTATCATTGCTGATACCTTTACAAACAATAATGATATAATACCTAAATGGGAAACCTGGCATTTGTAAACAGAGACATTACAAGCTTAAAACCAATTAAAACTCCTCCCACATTCTCTGCCCTGCCTTTACCAAAAAAAAAAAAAAAAAAAAAAAAAAAAAAAAAAAAAAAAAAAAATCCTTTAATTAACCTGTTACCTTTACCTTAAATTCCATACCATTATTTTTCCATAAGACACAGTTTAAAATTTAATAAATACATTTACTATTCCACACAAAATTTTAAAAATGAAAAGTTATTTAAAGTTAATACAGGATTTTTGCTTCCATTTAAAAAACATTCCAAGCAGATTTGTTTACCAGAATCAGTCAACAGGACCTAAAAGAATTACATAGCATTTTTTGTGACAGTTATACTTTGTGGATTTATATAGGTAAATTTTGATTCCTTATCCTTTTTGATGCTTGATTGTACTGGAATTTATATATGGTATATAGAACTTAAAAAAGTTTTTCCCAGGGCTACAAAACCTCATAAAAAGGTATGACACTGGAAGATGAGCTATTTGAAAAAATGAAAAAAAGTAAGTATGACTATTTTCTATAAATTAATGTACAAGGCTATTTTACTGACAATTTTATTTCTAGAAAAAAGACCTCATATACATTAAAAGTTGTTTATATAAACCGTATGTATATCAAAGGACTTTATAATATTCCACTGTCTTGATTTTTAACTTACAGATGCATAATACTGTTCTAAGTAATTAAAGAGTATTTGTACTTATAAATGCTTTTCAATGCCCATAATCAGGACTGCAGGAGGCAGAACTAAATTTAAGTAAGCATCTACTATGTGCCAAACACGTGTTTTCTCATTCAATTCTCATAACAACCTTTTGATAAGGGTATTATCTCCCTGTTACAGATAAGAAAACAGAAGCTTATAGATATACTAAATACCTTGCTTAAGGTCAAAAGCTAAGAAAAATGGCACAGCCGGGTTTCTAACTGACGTCTGTAAAACAAGTCTTTTTTCCACTAAACTAACGTGTTAAATTGTTTTTCCAATAGTGGTAATAGAAAACAGCTATTCACCCTTCCTTCTCTTCCCCTCACTTCCCAGTGAACAGCATACACTATTTCTTTGTGAGACCAGGTTCAGAGAAGAGCAATCTCTGGTCGTTATACAGAGCACAGACTACAAGGATAGAATCTGTATAATGACTTTATCCAAAGTAGGGTTCCAGGCAGATGAGCTAACTAGATACGAATGTAAAGAGTGTGGAATAGATAAAGTAAATCATCAAGTAATTGCCTAAATACCGTTTACAACTGGTTCTGAAATGCACTGTACGCCTATTGGCACATTTAGCTTTATAACTGCGTTTTGCTTAAACTATTCTCAAAATCTTCCAGAAGCACACACTGAGTAGACAAGAGGCTGCTCGATCTAGGTTTTGGAGACTGTGAGGAAAACGTGTTTGTTCTGCATGACTATCTTGACTGACAATTAAGATAACTAGAGGCAATAAGGCAGCACCTCCTAAAATGTAGTACTGAGCTTCCAACGTGTGCAGACGGCCGAGCTAAATAAACTCTCTGAACACAACCCACCTAAACTGCCCTAGCTAAACAGCCGGCCAACTTAAGAAGGATGACAGCTCCAGTAACTTCCTCTTCCTCACCGACCTCCTCAGCTCGGCGTGTACACTCCTTGCCCCCTAGGAGGCAGGATAAAACAATTTCAAATACACAAAATCTATCCAATCCCAATACCACAGGCCAGGAAAGCCAATTTTCCTTTTTTATTTTATTTTATTTTATTAAAAAGAAATACACCTTGCCAACGAAAAAGTTATTTGCAACAAAACCCGAAAATATTTACTCAGCTCCCCACACAGCTTTAAGGGAAAGATGAGAAGAAGGGATCTCCACACCGCGTATTCCCGAGATTTACTGCTTTGATTCACTTTCCCTAGGGTCCCACCGCCTGCCGGTGGAAGTCTTGCAGTTGGAACGCCACAACAAGCCTTCGTTCCTCGTCAGGAGACGCGGAGGCGGCCGAGGCGACGGCAATCAGCGCGTCCCGCCTCCGACCCTCACCTGCCCAGGCCCGAGGCAGCACCCTGGGCCAGCGCGGGCTCGGCGTCCGGGGAGGCCACGGGAGGCGGGCGCGGAGGCGGTTAGGCCGCGCTGCAGGCCGGCGCCCTTCCTGCCCAGGCCGCGGCCCAAGGAACGGCGGCCCCGGCGGCGCGGCACCGACCGCAGCTCTCCGGCCCGCTGCTGACCATGCCTCACTCACTCATCCCTACCCGGCCCCCGCGGAGCCGCTCTCACCTGTAAGCCTCTGGAAGCCTCGGCCACAAAGGGGGAGGGTTACGCCACTCTGGGGTCCCGGACACACGCAACCCGTCCCCAGAGTCGGGAGCCCCAGGCGCAGAACCCCCCGACACGCACACCCTTCATCCACCTCCAAGGAGACGCGGATCTGCCCCGCCGCCCCCTCCAGTCAACCGACACACACCCACTCGACGTGGTTCCTCGGGCTGCCTTGCCGCCCGCCAAAGTCCCAACTCGCACACCCACACGCACATTTGTCTCTCCCCCACCTCACTTCCCCAGGGAAGCGCTCCTCTTCCCAACACTCTCGATCCTACTTGGAGGCACAATAACACTCTACCTCATTCTCTTCCTCTGGCCCAGAAGGAGCAACAGCAGCCATTTCCCCGCGGCAGGGGAAACACGGAAACACACACAGACACACGCGCGCGCACACACTCACACACACACACGCACGCGCGCGCCCGGACCAGGCCCCCACAGATGCTTCCCCTCCAGAGCGGCGGCCGCAGACGCAAACACAACCACCCCCGAGTGGGCCTCGCTCCAGCCAGCCCGCCCCGAGGGGAAGCCGCGGCGACAGACAGGGCCCGGACCCGGGGCTCGCGGGCGGGCGGGCGCGCGAG
>NW_007737199.1:7050-45294 GCF_000696425.1 Galeopterus variegatus | reverse complement strand
GGCGGCGGCGGCGGCGACGGCGGCGGGGAGACTGCTGCTGGTGCTGCGGCGGCGGGGGAGGCGGCGGCGGTGGTGGCGGCGGGGCTGAGGGCAGCAAAGACATGCAGGCAGCCCGCCGGGGGAAGAGGCACCGGCCGGAGGGGACGCGGGGCGGGCGGGCCGGACCGCCTGAGGAACAGCTGAGGCGGCGGCGCGGAGGGCAGCTGAAGAGAGCGAGAAGGAGACGGATCCGGGGGCGGAGAAGAGGACGAAGGCCGCCGAGTGACCCTGGACGCGCAGGAGAGGCCCTGCGGCCACCGATGCGAAGCCCCAGCCGAAGGAAGCTGCGCCCCCGCAGGCGCCGGAGCGCGGCTATTGCTCCGGGAACCGCTCACAGCCTGGCCTTGGCCTTGGCCTCCTAGCGCTGGGACTGCTGCCGCTGCGGGGGTTGCTGCTGCGTCTGGTACTGCCGGGGCCGAGGATGAACGGAGACGCCAGCTTTCGGTGCTCTCGCTCTAGCTCATACACGTTCACACCCCCGACGGCCGGGGGAGAGGCGTCCGGGCGATATCGGTATTGAGATTAATAACAAGGTGCAGAGAGTGAGAGGAGGAGGAGGGTTGATTGACGTGGAGGGGATGGCAGGAGTCAGTCACTCCCAGGCGTTGAGGGGTGGGGTGAGGGGAAGCGGGGCGGAGCTCCAGCGCCGCGCCTTGGCACCGCCCCTCGTGCGCTGCGTTTTGTCGTGATGCGCGTGCGCGCACGGAGGCCAGGAGGGTTTTCCCATTTTCTCCTTTACCCTTGCTGTTTTCTTACTCTCTCTAAGCTGGAGCAAGGAGCAGAGCTGAGAAGTCTGATAGGGTGTCACAAACCCACATCCGCAAAGCCATGGGGGGAAGAAACTGATGAAACCGCTTCACCCCGTGTAGTTGCATGGACTCGGCTATGTGTACTGCACGCTCGCCCGAGGCGACCTAACAGCGTAGCCAAGCGCAGGTCTAGGTGGCTAATGAGACCCCCAGGTGAGATGAAGTGGTGGAAGGAAGTGTTTTCTGACATTCCGTGGCCTTTTTTTTTTTTTTTTAACGTGTAACATCTGTAAGTTGTATCGTGAAAGGTAAATGAAAGAACCTGTGACGCTGTGCCACAACCGCGTCCTATTTGCAAATTTTCTTTCTCGCGATAGAATTTCTTCTGGCAATTTATCCATGCCACCTACAGAATGAAAACATCCAAATGTAAGCTAGAAATATTAGTGTTTACCTGGTGAATGTGGTCTTGATATTTTAAGCTTCTGGGTTTAATTTTATTTTGTGGGCCAGCTTCAGCTTTTACCTCCCGCAGTCCAAAAAGCAAAATTACACGGCTGTAGAGGCAGAACACTGCTGTTGCAGTTTTGCACAATTTCAATCTCTTTCTCAGTGCATGCTCTGGGCTTGTATATTTACCAGTGTTGGTTAAGGATATATCAGCAACGTTCAGTTTTTTCCCACAGGAGTGTTGTTTAGCACACTAAGCACGTTGTGTTTGTTGCAATTCATCTTAGGCCCTATTACTGAATGTAAAATGCCTTCATCTCTTGGGGGGAAAGGTGCAGTGAAAATGCAAATCATCATTTAGCGAGAACTGAATAGCTGTTAAGAGAATCCGCCGTTGCAGAAGAGCAATTGAACCACTTTCTCAGACCAGAAAGTGTGACTGAGTGATTGAAGAAGCCCCTCAGGGCAGAAGACTGCGGACTACTGTTCTCCACCCGTGTTGTTTCCATTTCCCTGCCTACCAACACCACCCCCATACTACTTTCTGTAAAAAGTGTCAGAATGGCCTTAATCCTGGAAGAAGTCTTGCTCATTTCCAACTATAGAGTCTAGGCTGACATATAATGAATAATTGTCTTTAGCTTTGTTGCTTACAAAGCCAAACAAGTCTCTTCAGAAGGCCAAAATAGTGAACCTGCCTCAGTGGCATCTTGCCATAGCATTTCTCCTTGGCACACACACACTCTTCTCCAAGGAGAAATACTACCAAATGTTGAAGAAAAGAGGGAAATAAATACCTGAAAAAAAACTGTAAATCAGATTATGTGATATCTTTACAGATGTTTCTTCAAATACCTATGGATAAATGATTCATATACAATAAACAAACATATATCGAGGGTGTACCATGTTCCAGGCTGTATTTAGTATTGGAGATACACAGTCAAGCATGTATAGTCCCTATTAAGTAGCTCTCAGTCATCATTGTAGGGGAAGCTGACACATGAACAGGAAATCATCACAGAACAAACCAGAAATGAAAGTATGAAAGGTGACAAAATTAGTAATCACAGACAATAAGCTGATAGCACCAGCGTTTTCACTGGAACGATACATCTGCCCACTCTTTACAGGCTGCATAGCAGTAGTGACTGGGGTGGGGGAAAAGGAGAGAGCCACTGTGGAGTTAAAGAAGCACTAATAAATGGTGGGGTTTTGCTGGTCCTAAAGCTCAAGTTTGTATATGGAATGTTCACTGTTGGCTTCTAAATTTTAAATAGTAAATGCATCACAATCCATTGGGGGGAAAGGTAATTGTAACATTTAGAGTTAAAAATAGTGGATGTTATTATAAACTGATCAATTGAATGCAGATTAAATTGCAGAGATATTCTACTCTCAGATGTTCTCTTTATACCATATCAAATGGGTTGACTGACTAAAAACAAAAGGAAAGCAATACTTTTATATATTATATATTAACGAGTGTAACTATATCATCCAAAAAATAGGGTTTCTTTCATTTGCAATTAGACTGACATTAGAGAAACAATAATTTTCAAATAGTTGGCACTGTACAAATACTGCAAAATTAAATCTTCATTGATATTAAAAAAAACTTCCTTATCAGATTCCAATTCAAAAAAATTTCAAAAACAACAAGAGTAGCACTTTAGCCATTTTAAAAAAGCAGTTCTATATCAGATAAAGTTTGAAATGGAATAGTAACATGCTTTTGTTACCTCATTTTGGGGGACTTTTCATATTTTTCATATATTGTGATTTTTTTTTTTGTCTTTTTCGTGACCAGTGCTCAGCCAGTGAGCGCACCGGCCATTCCTATATAGGATCCGAACCTGCAGCGGTAGCGGCACTGCGCTCCCAGCGCTGCACTCTCCCGAGTGCACCACGGGGCCGGCCCGGTATTGCGATTTTTAAATTAAGATTAGAAATAACACAGTAATTGGTTAGAGCACAGCTGTATAACACCAAAGTCGCAGGTTCAGATCCCTATACCGGCCAGACGCCAAAAAAATAGGAATAATAATAAAACAATAAGAAAATCTCTTTAAAAGAAGGGATTTATCCAATTGAAGCTTCTGGATTATTTAAAGTCTTCTTGACCAAATTGGTTTAATAGCAGCAGTGTGTAGGTACAGTTTGTTCTGAAACAACACTTATGTTTATGTTGTTATAGAACTGGTTCATTCTTTCTCAGTTGACAAACTTGATGTTCTCAGAATCCACCTGTGTTTTTTTCCAAATTAGCAATTAATGTTTAATCTGAATAAATCTTCCTATCCATGTTTTTGTTGGTAGCACAGGTCGCTGGTGCTGTAAGATCCCTTATAACTATGTTCCTTTGTCTCTTCTGAAACTCTGTTGAGCAGCTTGCTCAAAAGGCAAAGATTTCAATTTTTAACAGGATCATTACTGTTTGATAATAGATTAAATTTGATTTTACTGATTTCAAAATACACTTTTATACTAATAGCTACATAACTTTTTAAGAAAAGTGTCATATTTAAATGTATTCAGTAAGGTATAGTTAGTAAAATAATTACATGTATTTTTACCTCATATTTATTAGTAAAACAATTTTAA
Source organism: Galeopterus variegatus (assembly GCF_000696425.1). Lineage (NCBI taxonomy): Eukaryota > Metazoa > Chordata > Mammalia > Dermoptera > Cynocephalidae > Galeopterus > Galeopterus variegatus. The sequence continues at coordinate 41,452 of NW_007737199.1, read as the reverse complement.
CTTTAAAAAAAGTACTAATCAAGATAATCTTGAATTTTTACTTCCCAGACCTCCTGACAGGGTCTCCAAACTGTTTTTCAGTGACATAGTCTACCATTTATTGCTCTCCGTCTTTCCATCTTTTACTTCTCTATTCCTCATCCTTTCCCTATCTCTCTCTCTCTCTCTGCCAACCCCCATTTATTTCTTATATTTTTTTGAAATACTGTGTGCCATGGGCATGTTTGTCCGAGAGGGGTGACATTACTTATTGCCTGTGCCCCTCTCTGGGCCTGACTCTTTCCATCAACCTCCCCTTTGCTCCTTTTCCATAATGGCTGTAGATGACACCAAGGACCATCCCACTATCTTAGCCAAAGATGAACCTTTTCCACCATTATTAATAGTGTGCCATATGATACATCGGTCCTCCATAAAATGGTAAACAAAGTTCATCTTGGTGTCCTTCTGCCTCCTCTTTCTACACTCCCCTTCTTAAGTCTCTTAATCCCTGAATATTTAGAATCTCTACCCCTACACCATCAATATTAGCACCACTCTTTCTAGTACCTATCTCTGTTCCAGAAATTTTCTACTAAGCAAGCACCACCACCTCCAATAAATATCTAGTGCCTCAGTTTGTCAAGGACTTGGAGATGACTGGCATGCTATTTAATCAATAAAGTCAGTTTATTTTAATGCTGTACTCCAAGGATCCTCATGGGGTTTTCAAAGGAATGCTTAAGAAGCCACCTAGAGTACACAGAGAGAACCAGGTGGAGGGGACCTCAACTAAAAAGCCTCTGTTTTACATATTGACCATCTATTTGCTCAGTAAGTTTCTTTTTTCTGTGAACAGTGCTCTTTTTCTCTGGGAAAACTATTCCTGCCTTTACTATAAACAGGTGATTCTAGTAGCAGCTGCAGCTCAAGGGAATTCCTCCCCCCTCCCCCCGCAACTTCTTGGCTACAAGGGTTGGCATATGATTCAAGCCAAAGCAAGCAAAATTCTTCCCCAGGTCATTTTCTGCTGGAACTAAGGGAAGAAGGGCTATTCCACTGTAGCAGTAGAATCAGGAAGGAAGTCTGAGAGTAGCCAGTGGCCACATGCTGCATTGTGTAGAATGAAGTCACCACACAGAAGAGAACTGTAGACAGCTATTCCTGGTTATGCACCACTCTCAGATTCCAGTCATCCCACGGTCCCAGCTGCACCTTTTCACATAATGCAACTAAATTAATTAGTAAATTCTCTTTTACATCTAAACTAATTTGAGTTAGACCTCTGTAACCAAAACATCTTAATGCATTGTGTTTTTGCATGAGAGTTCTTTCAAAGAAGGCTAACTGCTGCTGTAAGTTTGAAAATCACCAAACTAAACTACAAGAAGTTATTATTGATTGAATCATAGTCTACCAAACATTGAAGATCACCTGGTCCTACAACCTCATTTTCCACATGAGGAACGTGAGGCAAAGTGACTTGATGAACATCACCCAGGCAGTCAGTGGTAAAGTCAGTGTTAGAAATTGGTCTCTAGATACCTAGTTCAGTTCTCTTCATTACATTACTGTGTAATTCCTCCCAATGGTATTTTTAAAAGGCAATTATTTAGAAATACAACCTTAACCTAAAAGAATAAATCACAACAATGGCAATTTTAGACACTGACTGCTTAATGGAAAGATATTTGATGGCATGAAGGCCATAATGGACCACTTTTCCTCTGAGCTCCTCAAAAATTTTCATATTGGACCCATACATACTCTTTGAGTCTTAGATGGTTACATCTACAAGTTTTAACTACCATCTTTACGCTTATGACTCCCAAATCTACATCTCCAATCCAGAGTTCTTGCCACAAATTCAGATCTATATTGACAATTTGTTTCTGGATATTTTAACGTGGATAGCCTACACCTATTTCAAGATCGGTTTGTATAAAACTGTGCTCATTGTCTTTGCTCCAAAATCTATTCCTAACCTTGCATGACCCTCCCTCATTACAAATGGTACTTTCATGCTAAAGTTCATGTAATCATATGAATTGTCACCCAAAGCAGAATCCTAGGGGACATCCTTAACTTTTCTCTCCCATCTTCACCAAGATTTACCAATTCTGCCTAATAAATATTTTCCTTAATCAATTCCCTTCATCCCAATACACTGCCATTGTCTTAAGTCAGCCTTTCACCTCTTGCCTGAGCTTTTATGTTTTGTCTGTTGATGTCCTTCAACTCTCTCCCATCTTCACCAAGATTTACCAATTCTGCCTAATAAATATTTTCCTTAATCAATTCTCTTCATCCCAATACACTGCCATTGTCTTAAGTCAGCCTTTCACCTCTTGCCTGAGCTTTTATGTTTTGTCTGTTGATGTCCTTCAATTAAGTATAATACCAACAGTCTCCTAAAACATTATTCTGTTTGTATTACTCTGCTCTTTAAGTGACTCTCCCTAATTTGTAAAATAAAACCTAACTTCACAAACGTATATGTTCCTTCATGATCTGCTTCTCGCTTACCAGTAACAGCTGCAGCCACTTAGCCACAAGACTTTCTCTCTCTTGCCCCTGCCCCTGGCTTTAATGAACTACTTTTCATTTCTGAAACAGGAAATGCTCTCTTAGTTATCTTTGCACATGCTCTTTCCCATTCTGCCCTCTTCTTGAAGTCATCTTTCAAGATTTAGTCAAGCAGCACTTGCTCTGTGAAGCCCTACTTTAAGAACCCTACTATGTACTCCTTTAGCAAGCTGTGCCCACCTCTATTACAATAAGTGTGATTAAATTAACTAGTAAATTCTATATCTAGTATAACTTGAGTTAGACCTCTACAACCAAAACATCTGGACTAATACATTGTGTTTCTGACTGACTATTCTTTCAAAGATAACTATTGCTAAAATAAGTTTGGAAATCACTAAACTAAACCACAATAAGCCATATTATTGGTTGAATTGGAGTTGTTAAAAAGAGGCACCCCATTTGTAGATGTAGATTAGGAAAGGTTTCCCCTCTGAATGGACGCAGTTCCGTCAAAGCACAGCCCGGCTCTCATCTTGGCCATATGTCTCTATGCAATATGCAGACTGAATAACCATATGAAAATATACTGTAATTACCTATATATGTATACATCTGTCTTTCACATCCTAGATTGTAGACTCTGTCTTTATCCCTAGCACATAACAGAATGTCTGATACATAATTCTTAAGGAATATTTGTTTAATTAATTAATGGTAGTATTTCTCAAATCATACCATGTATTCTTAATTTACTAACAATTACCTGCTAATAAAACAAATTATAAATAACTGACTTAAAATACGTTTTATTTTTCCCTCACATAAAAGAAGTCTGGAAGTAGTTGATTCAGGGCTGTTATAGCATGTCCATGGTCAGCAGAGACACAGCTCCTATTCTCTTTTGCTTTGCTATCTTTAGAGTAGGGCTTCCTTTCCTACTTCATAGTCCAATACAGCTGTCAGGGCCACCCCATATGGTTGTGCAGTTTGTTTATTGCAGGGCTCCTGATCAAGAAGTAAGTGGGGGCTGTGTACTCTGAGGGGTTGTGTCTACCAAGAGGAGGAGCTTTTTTCTAACTCATCTATAAGGATGGATGCTCCTTTCTATTCTGTTCAAAAGCACCAAGACATTAACAGAGAGATTATGGTCATTAGGATTCCAGCCAGCCCATCCATTTTTGGGGGCAGGACAAAAATTACTATGACCCCTAAGAACTTTCCTGGTTTCTGGAATAAGACAGATCGGGGTACAAATTCTGCCACTTATTATATGATCCTGGGAAAAAGTTGCTTAACTTCATCTGAAACCTAAGTATAATATCTACTTGCAGGGTTGGCATGAAAACAGACGAAATAGTAAATGTTAAGCCTGACAAAATAGTAGGCACTTGATATTTCTTGACTTAGTAGGTATATGGGCTTGTGCTGAGTTATATTTAATATTGTGAATTTTTCAAATATACCTTCAAGGAGCAGCTATTGTGCTTTCTTCCATAAGATATTATCAAAAGTAAAAAATCATGAAAACAAAACATGTCAAAATATTTAGATGACATAACCACAAGTAGAAAATACTTAAAGCACATGTTTAATTCAAGAAATCTTTTCGCAGATAATCTCCATGTAACCACAGCCTGGAAAAATTGCAGAAATACACAGATCTATTTGCAGTGGATTGGGAAACAGGAGTGATGTGTTCTACTTCTAATTTTGTCATTAAATAGTTTTACTACCTTTGGAAATTTATCAGGACTTTCAATTCTCAGCTTCCTCATCTATCAAAAATAGGGGAATAAAAAACAGAATATTACATACCCTAAACAACTTGAAAGTGAAGATAACCAAGTGAAAATATTACAAGAAAGCATAAATCACAAAAAATGCTACATATTATTACAAGTCTTGTAATTTTGTTATTATAATAAGACAATTAATGGTTAAAAGAAGTATATCTCTTTTGGCTCTTTTCCTGCAATGAATTTCTTCATTATCAGCTATAGTGCCTTGTTTTATGTAGCATACTTTAGTCATTTCCCCAGAACCAACTTACCTTCTTACTGTCCTTTTTTTCTTCCTTCTTTTAATAGTGCAGCATTTACAATTGTCTGGTTGATTAAATTAATATTTTCACTTGAGTAACTCTTGTGGTGGATGGAAGATTATCTGCTAATGCATGGGTTGACCCACATAACTGCTTTAACAAAAATACCAAATGTCACTGTGTTCTCATGCTAAAAGCATCAAGGAAGGATATGCTTTTCTGTTTTTCTTGTTCTTGTTTTTTAGGCAACGTGCAATTTTGTGTAGCAAGCCTGATCTAGAGCTTGAAATAATAGAAAGATTATATGACATCAAACCAGGCCTCACTGACATGTGAATCTGTTAATAAAATTATAGTCACTTGCGATAGGGATGATTTTTTAGATGAGCACTTGCCATGAAATTCCAAATTTCCAAAAGAATGTAGATGTTCAACCTTTGGATTTATTTTTGGTTTTAGTTTTATTTTATGTTTTTAATTAAAATATCAGCACATTCAGCAGAGAAGTGGAAGGAGTACATAAAAGAAACAAAGAAATGGAAAGCCATTGTACATTTTATCAATATTTCACTCCCTGGCATGTTACTCAGGAAGTACTGCATAGTACCATAATTTTCCTAAAGTATTGCGAGAAATAGATATTTTGTGTGATCTAATTTTTCTATTTGAAAATTTTTTTATATTTCTTTCAAAACCAAGTACATTTTTCTGGGAATTTTCCTGTCAACAAAGGACATTTAATATAGCCTCTAAAAATATTTCCTGTGCTATAGACAATGCTGAACTAGCTACACCATTAGGCTGAGGCCTAAGTAGGGAATTCCTTCCCATGGAAAAGAAGATAGCTGGGTTGGCTGACTTACGCCATGGCATATGAGAAGCTGGAACAGCAAGAGAGAGATTGGTGGGCAGGCAGCTACAGGTGGAACACAGAAAGCATGGCAGGCCTTGTCCCCGTGGTGGGAGGCACTGGGGCTCTGTCCAGATGTGCCAACTTATCAGAGCTACACAGTCTGCTACATCAGATGTGGAAAAGAAAGTACAGAGTTGCACTTTAGGCCCAGCAACCATATGCATTGATAAAATGTGCTCTAGTAAACATCAAGCTCTAGTCTATATGGTTTTATGGTTTTCCACTTCTTTCGTGGGGCATTAGTTAGCAAAGAGCCTGGCATTCCTAGAGTGGGGAAAGGATGTGAAGTTCTTTTCCCCATGTGTCTTTAGGAGATAGGGAGATGAGTTCATTCTTAACTTGTGAAAGACTTGCAGAAGTATTTGACTGACAGAGGAATGAGGGGATAGGAGTAGGGTGGGGCAGAAGCATTTTGAAAGAGACTGGAGGACTAGCATTCACTAGTACAATCAAGACCCAGCAAAACTTGGCTTTTGTAATACTCCGTTACTGATATACAGCCTGATAAGTCATGGGGAAACTGTCATTTTTTTGAGGGCCATGTATTTTGTTGTTGTTGTTAACAGCCCTTTATTAATGATAAATATGAACAAAAATAAAAACAGTATGTTTTCACTACATTTAACACTTTGTTGGTGTATAGTTTTCCAGTTGTCTCTATATATTTCTTAACTAAATGAACTCATACCATATATGGGGGTACTTTGTAAAGCTTTTGGAAAAATAGAATTGAAAGATAATGTGAATCTTTCCGTGAACATCTTTAGGTACCTTCATATGCTGTCTTGTTATGTGCTCTTATCAGCCAGTGGTGTCCACCTATTTATTTTAGGAAATTTTTGTCATATCTAAATACAGAATATATTTTTTCCTAATTCCTAATGGAATTTCCACAAATTTTATGTCCTTTAGAACTGCTTTGTCCAAACTAGTCTCCAATCCAGGACCACACATTGCATCCAGTTAATATAGTTGTTAAGTCCCTTGAAGGAATCAGGACAATTATTCTGGAGAATGTCAGACTTTCTGGTTTGTCTAATTGCTTCCTTGTGTTATCATTTGTTTCCACGATCATCTTTGTTTTCTGTAAACTAGATGTCATATGTAAAGGTTTAATGGATTCAAAGTAAACATTTTTGGCTAGAATACATAATAGGTACATTCTGTACTTCATGTTGCATCCCACCAGAAGACATATAATATCTGGTTGACCCACAGTAAGTTATTTTGGATCCTGGATTAGGGTGATAACAGTTTCCCCCCGAGAAATCTACCTCAGTGGTTTGTGCATGTAGGGAATTAATAACTGTTCAGTAAAATATGGATTTCAGCATTTTTGCCCTTAAGGACTTTGTGTTAATTAAGAAAGAAGCCTTTATTTCATGTTAGAATCTGTTATCTGACCATTTTGTTTTGTTTTGGTTTGGTTTTTGGTGGTAAGTTTACATTTGCTGTGAATTGAATGTCCCCTCCCCTAAACTTATTGAAGCTTAAATTGTGTCCACCAAAGTTCTGGGTATTGGAAACTTGGCCCCCACTGTGATAGTATTGAGAGGGTGGAAAATCCTGTAATGGTAATTAAACAGTGGGGTCCTTAAGAGGTGATTAGACTGTAGGACCATGCCATAGTGAGTCGATTAATAATGGTGGTCAGGGGCATGGTTCTGAGAGCTTTAAAAGAAGAACATGTGAGAGTCTCTCTCTCTCTGTCCTGCCATTTTCTGCCATGTGAGACCCCTGCATTACTGTAAAGCCACCTCTAAAGAAGACCCTCACCAAATGTGTTCCCTGGACTTTGGACTTCCCAGCCTCTGAAACTGCAAGCAATAAATTTCATTTTCTTACAAATTACCCATTTCCAGGTATTTTGTTATAAGCAACAGAAATGGACTGATACAATGTTCATGATTAAGTTTTCCTTGGTACGTTATTTTTATATACTATTTTGTGCTGGAAACTATGGCCCAAAAGTACACTGTACATTAGGTCAGATAAACTAGATGTTAAAATTTTAAAACAGATATTCCATGCATTAAATAATTTATGTTTTGAAATTTGAGACATATAATCTGGAATAACTCTTTAAATGTCAAGCATTAAGTTTTTTTTTTTTTGGTTGTTTTAAACTAAAACTAACTACTGATACACCTACACACAACAAATTCAATGAACTTCCATCAGCTGATCTTTAAAATAATCATTAGTTAAAGGAATTATGCCCTTTTCTGCAACAGGGATAATCTTGTTATTTGTGTTCTTTCCAGAATTATGTTCTACTTTTTTATTTATCTTGTCTATATTGGTGGCCCAGTCCCCAAAAATAGCCAGTAAAAAATGATATTTCTAATATTTCAAATCTTCTAATATTTTCCTCTTTATTCTCCATATATATTAATGCATTCTTTCTATATCTACATTGAATAGGCCAGCTGAGGCTGTGGGGTTTTTTAAAAATTTTTTTTATTTTACAGAATTTATGAAATAGAGCAAATCTTTTGATATGAAGATAGAGCCTCAATTTCACTCTCCAGTTCTAAAATGACTCATGCTCATCACACATTTTAATTTGTGTTCTTTAGTTAATCTTTTCAGTTCCTTCTTTCTGTCAATCTGAATTTACAAGTTAGTATTCTAACATATGATGTGATTTAAGAGAATCACCACACAAAACTATTTTCCCTATTGTTTGTTATAATGCCTGAAAAGTCACCATGGGGATTCAGTCCTTCGAAAATAAAAACTTCTAAAACACCATACATCATCTTAAATTAGTGTGTCATAACCCCTGCTATGCAGAACACTACTTTCTAAGACACTCTGAGGATACAGGGAGAGGGGAAATTCTGTACTCAAATAAATACAGGAAATGCTGCACAGTGCATTTTATTTTTTCCTCTTGAAAACTCAACCTACTCCTAAGTTTAATGAGAAAATTTAGAAGTCTTACCTAAAGAAATATGTTTAACTATGTTTAACATAACTTTGTTTAACTCTGTACTAACATAATACATGTGTTTTCTCACATGTATTGGCTGTAGAACCCTATTTACTTAACACCCGTAATATCCTATCAAACCAGTGTTCTCTGGAGCATACTTTGGGAAACACTACCTAAACCTGTGATCAGTAAAGCCTTGATGATCTGTGTTTTAGAATCACAGAACCATAAAGCTGGAAATCTTATGTTATTGATAAAGTAGATTAAGTTTCAGGTTATTCAGATTTAAAAGAAGGAAATAGACTTATAAAAGTTAAATGACTCAGCTTAAATAATAAAACTGGGATAATAACCTACATTTTGTTTCCTGTCTGCTTCCTGGGAACCTAAACAATACACTGCCATAATTTTCCAATTGAAATAAAGCACACAAGTTATTTGATCAAAATGCTAAAGAACGGGGCCGGCCCGGTGGCGCACTGCTACAGTGCGCCGCTTGGGAGCGTGGTGGCGCTCCCGCCGAGGGTTCGGATCCCACATACAGACTGGTTCCTGCTCACTGGCTGAGCGAGGTGTGGGCATAGCACCGAGGGTTGCGATCCGTTGCCAGACACGAAAAAAGACAAAAAGGAACAACAACAACAAAAAAAACAAAATGCTAAAGAACTATAGTGCACATAAGAAAAGGCCTCTTCAGCTGGGTTACTGGCTCTCTTATTTCTGTGATCCTGTGTGATATTACAGGGAAAGAGTGTGAGTTTTTGTGGGGTTTTTTTTGTTTATAAAAATGGGATCAACTCATAGATAAAGACTTGAAATATACTTTTCTCACTTGACCTTATATAGTTAATATATTTTCTTGCCATTAATTATAATCCTGGAGCATTGTTTCCAACCCCATCAGACCCAATACTCCTTTTAATAGCAAATATTTTGTAATGCCTTCTTTATTATCCTGACTTGAAATGCATAGATAATATATTTTAGGTACATAAACAATTTATAAAGAAGCAATATAATGCCTTAGCTATACCTAGAATAAAAAACAAGTAATTTGAATAAATAATATTACAAAATGCTCAGACATGACTACATTAGAAGTATAGTGAAGTTAGATGCTTGTACCTATAGGTAGGTTTAATGTGAATGCCATAGCTACATTCCTAGGAAATTCATATTAAAAACATTAAAAAAAATTTTTAAAGTCCCTTTATGTTATAAGTAAAACGGAGTTGGTTCTAGGTTTAGATTATTATAAATAGGTTTCTCCTGTTTGTCCAGAGGGACATTTGAAAAGCATGTAGGATGAATCTTTCTATGTACAGGACTTGCCTGAGAATTCTAGGACATCTAGTATCCTCACTTATCCCAAATGTCACTTCCCCACTCCCACTGCCATAATTGTGATGTCCCCAAACCTTCCCTACCAGTTCTCAAAATGACCCCATGTATGAGTGGGGACACACCAGTTAAGAACTGTTGCTGTAGAATATATTTTAAAGATTGCCTATGATTCCATTGAATTGCTATGACACTAATGGATTACCAACTATTCATGAAATTCAAGGACACACTTAACTGACTAAATAACAATAGGAATCACTTACTGAGAGCTCACAATGCCCCAGACACTTTATTTGCATTTGCCTATTTAACCTTTATAACCATCATATAAAGTAAGTAGTATTTTTCCTCCATTTTACAGATGAGAAACCTGAGGCTTAAAGATGTCAAGTAACTTTCTTCAGGGGAGACAGTGTCCAAACTCAGGTCGTTTTGATGTTTAAATTTATGTGCCTCCCCATTACAATATATTGCCAAATGTAATTTTTATTACTTCTTAGATCAGCCATTCTCTTTCTGTTCATACTTTTCTTCCCTTCTGATGCAGTTTCAGTTTATAAATGCCTTTCGTTTTTGATCTTTCTGGAACAATTCTTTTCTGGAAACTTATGAGGCTGTTGCCCACTCCTTCTTCCCTCTGCCTTTTAAAGTGGAGATCTGTGCTAGATTTGGATCTGCTACAATTGGTTCTAATTAATGTCCCTACCCTAAGGCTGTCTTTGAATGAATAACTCAACTAACTGAGCAAATTCAATTTTTAAAGGAGCTTGAGAATTTCTAACCTGAACCAACATACCCCAGCCAACATGCCCAGGAATACTGTTGCATGTTCATTGCCTTTTTTTCCTCACCAGCCATTTACTTTTAAAAATACTGGATGGTTCCTTCCACCCCCACTAATGTCATCATCTGAAAATATTATTTCAATAGTTATGAACCACCTCCTCATTAGTGAAGTGTTTTTTTTCTTCATTACTAGAGTAGAAGTAATTTGAGCACAGAGACTATATGTCATTTTGTTTCTTCTATGATACATTGTAATGCTTGTATGCGGTAAATTCATAGTAACTATTGAATGACTACAGAAGCTGAGTTCAATCTAATTTAGCACAATATTATGAGATAACATGAACAGACTTCTTCACTTAGACCCTTTGTATTTTGTTTTCCACACCTATATAATGAGCATAACAGATCCTAATTCATAGGGTTGTTGTGAAGATTTAATGAGACAATATTTGTGAGTGTTGCTAGAATTACGCTAGCACATAGGAGACATTTAAAAAGAGTAGCTTTTCTTCCTTTCTCTATCCTTTCCCCACAATCCCCATTCCTTCATGGAGTGCTTTGAGCTGAAGTGTGGTTTCAAATTTTGGATCTGTGTATATACAATGTTTATCTTTCTGTATGACATGCATGTGGAATTTGATGGCATATCTGGACATAATCAACAATTATTTAGTCTTATTATTTTTGAAATGTATATAGAACCCATTTCCCTAATTAGAAATGAAAGAGGAAACTAGAGAATAGTGCCCTCATTGTAGGGAACTAACTTTCTCACTCATACTATTACTGTATATGTGTCTCTCTTGGAGGAATGTCAACTTTCTGTGTTGTGACACAATTATCCTAAAGAGTTCATAGGAGCAAAGCCTCAGATCAGCAAGTCTTGTCTAAAGGGATAGGTCTTTCTTGTTGACAGTTGCCAAGGAAAGAGGCTAATTCTCAGAAAGGAAAGTTTTACTGAGTGAGTGGGCCCAAAATTAATGAGATAAAGATTTAATCTCCAAAGGTCAAGGAGTCAGAATGGAAGTGTACTCTTAAGTAATTGCTGTTAAAGATGGCTCCCCTGATCTACCATATGGTAGCAAACAGGGAGCCAAGAAGGAAGGACACAGATAAGATCTGTTTGTCTTTTAATTGTCTTTTTATCCCCCCTCCAGGGTGGCACATGAGCTTTGGAGAACAAGGTACAACTTTAACCTAGTTTATCGAAATTCATGCTATTATTTAGGTTTATTTCCCTTTTTAAAAAATCCCTTCATCTTTAATAAACTGTCTCAGCTGTACTGCAGGAAACCAGGAGAGGGTCATTTGTTCATGCCTGGGCCAGAATGCCAAAAGGGGATTCTGCAACCCCTCTCACCCAGTATGTTTGTCTCAATGACAATCGGCTTAAAGACCCCAATGGCAAGGAAAAGCCAGGGAAAATAGGCAGGACCATGTTGTACAACTGTCTCCTAATCATCTGGAAATTCTCCTTCTAATGCTAAACTTGGAAAATCTGCTTTATATTTTTGTAAAGAAAAGCAGAATCTTAACACATATGATTCAATGCTCTGTCCTCAGAGTCATTCTGACACATGGAGCTCACTAGGAACTTGTAGAATGAATAAATGAGCCAGTATATATTAAGCTTTGTCTTGCTTTGTTCCTTTCATTGTGTTTCATAACCAGCATGTAAGCTACAGTGTAGGTGACTTTTATTTATGTTCAACTCAACAGCCATTGAGCACCTCCTATGAGCAAGGAACTGAGCTAGCTGCTCTGGGAGACACAAGAATGCATAAGATATAGTACCTTGCTTTAAGGAGGTAAAAGTCTAAGGGCAGACATAGACATGGACAAAGTAACTTGATCTTTAATTTGTAAGTTCAGGGATGTCTGAATTTTTCTACTTATTACTTGTCTTTTTGTAAGCATTTTTCAATTTCTCTCTCCGTTAAGAACACTTGTGTTTTTGTACCTCATCTTCCTTTCCTTATTCACTCCCTTGACACCATTCTTATTTTATTTCATATCAGCTATCTTATTACTCTAATAGGTCTTTCCTCTCTCTTTTAAATGAGCTTTCAGTACATCCTTCTTGACTAGAGAAAAGACTTCCCTGGAGGCTATTCTTTTATTATCTTTCAAGTTTAATTTCTTTTCATTTTCTTTCAGGATTTTCTGTACTTCAGGTTGGCTTCTCATAACTTTTGGTAGAATAAAGTCTGTGCCTAATTCATTGTTCTTTTTTCCTTTAACATGTAATACATTACTGAAGCTGTTTAAAATTCTCAAAGGTGGACATATGTACACTGTCTTCTAGACAATATAAACAACCTCTCTCATTAAAATCACATAAGTATAAGTTACCTGAAATCTGAGATGTAAAGTAAAGGTCCAATAAAATGGATTAAGGCAAAAAAAAAAAAAAAAAAAAAAAGTGTAATATAATTCTAAACCACTCTAGTTTGGCTGAAAAAAATGAATGAAATATTACCATGCATTTCTTTTACAAATACTTTATTACTACATAACTATTTTTGTAGAACACTTTACAACTTAACACAGCTTTTTTTCTTAATAGCTGGGGTGCAAGCTGCTACTACCAGGAGCTGGAGAGCCTGACCCTACAAAACTTTTTGATGTACAATTAGCTCATTTGATCACAGTCATTTCGTAACTTTCATTTTTAGCAGATAAGAAAAATCAAAGATGCCAAACGAGGTCTCCAAATTCACAAGATCTGTTTGTATGTGGCAGATCTAGTTCTCAAATCCAGGTATTCTTGCTTTTAGAACATGATCCTTCTGCTTCTTCATGCTATACATTATTTCATCAGGTCATTTATATTTACATTTAACTATCATTTTACTTACTTGAAATGTCTGAACCACTTCTATTACAGAAATACTTTTCACTAAACCCAAGTATAGAAAATTAGTATAGAATATTTTTTTGGTTATCCAGTAGGATGAAACTTTTCACCATATAAAATCCCAAACTTAGCAACTACTAATGCAGATGGTGCTGCTTAAAATGTAGGAGCTGGAGAATACCAGAAAATGGACTCTGTAGGTCCAAATAATTGCATTGGATCCAAAGAGAGCTCTCTAATGAGCTCTTTTTCAAAGACTGCATTAGAGTGAACAGTTACCCAACTGTCTAATAACCTAATACCAAATGTAAAAATATTGGAGAATTAAGGTGCTGTTTTTTTTTTTTTTGACCGATAAGGGGATCACAATCCTCGGCTTGGTGTTGTCCGCACCACACTCAGCCAGTGAGTGCACCGGCCACCCCTATATAGGATCAGAACCCGCGGCCTCTGTGCTACCAGCACTGCACTCTCCTGAGTGAGCCACAGGGCCGGCCCAAGGTGCTGTTATTAAATGTATGTAACAATGATCTAACTCTTCATTCAACTGAAGTTTTGTGGGACAAGGTATTTATCCCAGTGTAACAACATAGGGCAGTTGGACAATTTCTTGAAGTCAAGGTAAATGAATATAAATCATCAGAGAGTTTTCTAATAGAACGATTAAATGGAACTAACTAAAAATGAAGTAAAAATGAAAGACATCACCTTTAAAAATATTTACTAGATCCAACCAAGATGGTGGAATAGACGGTCCACAGCATCACTCTCTCCCACAAATCAACCAATTTACAACCAGGCACAACATGCCAGCAACTCAGAGCCCACCCAGGGAAGTGGGGCAAGGAGAAGGGGAATGGTCCTCTCTCCCACAACCAGGCACACTGTGCCAGTGCTTCAGGGCCCATCCAGGGACCTGAGGCATGGAGAAGGGGACTGGACCTCTCTCCCACAACCAGGCACACCACACCAGCACCTTGGGCCCTGCCCAGGGACCCAGGGCATGGAGTCAGGGACCGGACTACCCTCCCACAGCCAGGCACAACATGCTAGCACCTCGGAGCCCACCCAGGGACCTGGGGCATGGATAAGGGGACTGGACCTCTCTCCCACAACCAGGCACAACATGCCAGCAGCTTGGGGCCTGCCAGAGGAACCAAGGCAAGGAGAAGGAGACCAAACACACCCCATAACCAGGCATACCGCCAGTGCCAAGGAACATGCCAAAAACAGCACCCCATGTGGGTGGCCCACCACAGTCACCACGATAACCATGGCTGCTGCAAAAGTGGCTAGTCGCCACAACTACCACACAGATGGTCCGCCAACCACTGGAGTGCATTCACATAAGAGTCACCAGCAGAGACAAAGAAAAGAAGAGGATGTCTCTTTCCACAAAACACATTTCAGAGTGACAGAAGAAGCATCTGCTCTATGATAATACTGGGGGACCTGATCACATCTCTCAGCATTGGACAGATCATCTAGGTAACAAGTTAACAGAGTAACCATTATTCTTTCAGAAGGAGAGAAGAAATCTAGGCAATTAGAGGGTGGAGGGAGAAAGAATGGGGGAAGGGGAGAGTTTGGACAAGGGGCATAAAGAATAATTATGATTTGTAACAATATATATGCTAGTAATACTGATTTAATCAACATATCTCAATGTTCAACCCCCAAAATATGTATAATTGATTTTGATTCAATAAGTAAAATAAATTATTTTGAAAAAGAAGTCTTTACTATTCTCACATATGTCTAAGTTACATAAGACTAAGTCTTATAATGTACTTGGCTATCTGTCATAATGATTGACAAACTGCAAATCAGACAATCGCAAACAAATTTTTTAAAATTTTTTCTTTTCCATGACTTCCACATAACACTGGGTCCAATGAACAAAAAAGTATCTTTCCAAAAGTTTATTTTTAAGATAGTTGCCCAACAGCCCATTTTTATATTCTGGGTTTTTGTGAATTGAGTGTTTGTCATTCATAGTATGACAATGTCAAAATTAAGTAAAAAATTTTAGTAAGGTCATTTCAAGTGTAGATTAAAATCTCTATTGGCTCTTATTTCTCTCATATTTCCTTTTAAGATTATACATTCGCAGACTAAGATGTGGCATAAAGCGAGGAGAGCATTCAAACAGAAATACGTTAGTATCTTTTCAGAGAATAGTGCCTGATTCAAGATGCTTAATAAATGCAACAAGCTCTTCGTGTACTCCTAAAATTTAGCACTGGGTTTTGTTCTCGCTGTTGGAAAGTCTTTTGATCTAAGACGTCTTTTGAGCAGTTTACATGGGGGATATAACGGGTTTTACTCAGAAAGGAAACTAAATTGTCAATCTTGCCTTTGATGTTTCTTGTACATTGTTTCATTTTTCTCATCTCAGTAGTAATTTCTTGAGCGCCATAATGGAATGTTAAGCATCTAATCATGCTGTATTTTATATATTTATTTTAAAATATTGTCTCCCTCCGCCCACAAATGTTTTATTTCCTTGGGGAGTTTACACTTCCTAGAAGCTTCTTTCCCTGGTGTAGTGCCCTGGTGTAATGCCCTAAACTGGATACAGATTCAGGTCCTGAGTTGTATCTGCTTAATCAGCCAGCTGTGTAATTTTGGGAAAGTGTCTTCACCTCTTGAACTTCAGTTTTCTTATGGATAAAATGAGGAGTTTGGCCCTGATGTTCTCTCAGGACATTTGTTCTTAAATATTCATTGTTCTTAAATATTCAGGTATTTAAAAATGCTCATTGAAGGAATAAATATTAGCCTATTTTTCATACGCATGTTTGGCCAGAATTACGAGGATCATTCTGACATCAATGGAATGAGAGGACCAGCTGGAAAAGGGGGCATGTTAAAGGCCTTGTTGCTGGAAATATCCAACATGTGTATCATGAAGTCTGAATCTGAGAATCATTAACAGGACAATATAATGCCCTAATGAAGGGTGGTGATGAAACTTTGATACTGAGATTGTTTTGAAGTTTTCAACTCTTACTTTTATGGACATCAACAAGACTAGAAAGGGATTGAACATATGTGTTCTCTGTACCCTGCTACTCATACACTAGTCTGTTGTGCTTTTCTTGTGTGACAAGAAAGCACAACAAACTACAGACCAACTGAGAGAGGAATACACTGTTGGTAATCTTTGGGTAACCTAAGATCCTCTTAGGCTCTCGTCTATTATAGAAGACATTTGATTGTTTGCTGGTACTTTGGAAATTTCTATTTTCTTGGATCACCTATTATAAGCTAGTGCATTGGGAAAAAAAGTCTAGATGAATGAACATATTAACAGTTGTTACGCCTGGATAGTGGGATTACTGGAAAGAGATTTCCATTTTTACTTTACAGTCTTTGAAATTATTTATATTACTTTTGATATTTTAAAAAAAGAATTTTAAAGTGCTATATTTAAAATCTAAAACTTGCTTTTGTGGACGTAAACAAAACTAGAAAAGCTTGTCATTCCAGACATTTCAAGCAATAGGTGTGACTGAACAAAAACAATTATTCTCTACTTTCTAAAGTAGATGTTACCAACATGCCTTAAGTCTATAGGCATTTGGAAGAAAATTATTTTCATTTACTTCTTTCTTTTCACAGGCATTTAATTATTGTATCCAGAGATATCTGTGTGCCTAATTTTTTCAGGGGATAGATGGTATTTGTGGTACATGGCAAATGATCGATAAATGTTTGTTGAATGAATGCTGCATTAAATCAACCTTAATCTTCTTCTATTTTAAAACCACAATAACTTCTGAGAAGGATACAAGTTTGGTATCTGAAACAGGCTTTTCCTCCTAGTAACCTAAAAGATTTTATAAATCTCCAAAAGTTATCTTACAAAATTCCCTACTTATTTTCAGGTATTAGTTTATATAAGAAAAAATCTGTTTTAACAAATAAGTTGAATATGATATTTCATTTATGAAGGGATTATTAAATAATGCATTTTATGTTAACAAAACTCTTTCATATCATTTAATTAGCTATTCCTCACAACTCCTCCTCTGGTGCTATTATCTGTGTTCAAAGTGAATGATTAAATGAATGAATGGATGGATGAATAAATGCTTTGCTTAAGATCCCAAAGGCAAGGAATGGCAAAGACAGGTTTAGTATTCATTGACTTGTCTCCCCAGACTGCTGTTTGGCCCACTGAGTCCTGTCTTCTCCCCAGAACAAAGAGATAGCCCTGCAATGTTTTTCCCCCCACGGCAGTAAATAAGTAGGTTATTTGTTCTAGTAAATGCTTGGCAGGAAAAGATGAAAGACTAAACCAGATGAGAAATGTCTGCTTACTACAAGTGTGGTTTCACATCTTGGCTTATAACTTGTCTATAGTAAATGTTATAATTATCATGAACAAGCCTTTGCAGTCTTTAAATATACAAACTCACATTTCTTCTCCAATGCCAAAAGATAATTTTCCCCTTTCTGTCCCTGGAAAGAAAAAGACAGTCAGAAAAAAGAGAGACTGAGAGATTAAAAGACTGAGAAAGAAAGAAACTGAAAGAAAGAATGTGAACAAAATTTAAATGGATTAGAAATACTGAAATTTCTTGACTATATTGAATTTCACATTTTAAAATTAATAGAGTAGTTTTTACTGAAAAAATATTGGTGTTGATAGGTATACTTGGAAGAAAAAAGGAAAAAATAAGTTTTTGGCAGTAGGTCAGCTTTTACTAAATCTGTTTTCCTTTCTTTTCCTTCCCTTGTTACATTTTTATTGAGTCTTTACTGCTAGTTTTTTAGAATTAAGGTAGTTTCTGTAGGGGAAAACTTCTTTGTATGCAGAAATGGTTCCCCCCTCCCCCTGCCTCCAAATGCTTCTTATGAACATCAAATGAAATTTGATTAAATTTCTTTGGCTTTGGATATTTACCTCTTTTGTTTTCTGAACAGCATTTTTCCTTCCACCTATTGTTCATGTGAATTAGGCGTTCCCAACTGCATTTACAAACTGTTCTGGAAACTACAAGTTTCCTTTGTGGCATGCAACTCTTAGAACACAATCCACCCTTAGTGGATGCCAGTTATGCCTGGTACCTCTCCTGGTCTAAGCACCCGATACAAGTGGTTACCTGACATCAATGTTGAATTACAGCTTTTGATTAATAGACACAAAAACTCTCATTTCATAGTTCTATTTACAACATGAATGTTCTTTAAATTATTTCCTTTTTTTTTCCTGTTCCAAACTTGTTTGGAATATTCCACTCTTGTTTGTAGCTTTATCTGCCTTTTGTGCTGAAGTATGTACCAGCATTATATCTCAGTATAATCCTAATAAGTGCACGTTATTATAATGCTGGCTTTAATTCCCTCCTAAAATTTAAATATATTTGAGGTATTATTAATACCTATTTACAATGTTCTTTTGATTCTTTTTTTTTTTCCTTTTTGTCTTTTTTCGTGACCAGCCACGGATCGCAACCCTCAGTGTTGCTCCCACACCTCGCTCAGCCAGTGAGCAGCCGGTTTGTATGTGGGATCCGAACCCTCGGAGGGAGTGCCGCAGCGCTTCCCAAGCGGCGCACTGTAGCAGTGCGCCACCGGGCCGGCCCTTGATTCTTAATATGGAACAAATTCTGCTGGATTAACATTATACAAACCAGTAATTTGATTTACTGAAAGTAAACCTAAGTAATGAAAATTCCTACCCCTTGGGCTTCTACATAATTTTAAATGTCAAAATCTGCGTAGAAAAACCAACTATATTCCCTCCCCAGGTAGTTAGTTACAACCAGAAATGAAGGAAAAATTGAAATATTTTTACTTAAATATTGTTATTGCTTTAAATAAATTTGTCTTGAGTTCTAATATAAAATGTCTAATAGAAGTCCCTCTGTACCAAAGATGCATCCAATTTCCAGCCTTTTGTCTGGGAAAAGACCATTTAGAAATAATTGCTTTTATTACTGCTGCTCTAAGTTCTAGTTTTCTCATTTTTCAAAGAATGCAGCAGGTATCACTAACTTTTATGGGTGTCAAAGGATCATTGTAGTAAAATTATTAGTTTATTAGTTTCTTCTTTGTCTTCATTAAAACCCTTCAATCCCCAAGGACTTCAGTGATAAGTCAAGCCCTAAGCCTAGCAGGCATGGGCTGTTATTCTGCTGGGTCTCGCAGGAGTCTTTAGTTTCCAATCATCCTAAACCCTGAAGTCTCTCAGACAGTCCCTGATTTTGTAAATACTAAACTCCACCCAGTATTCCATGCCCCCCCCCACATGTCCCCCGCCCCCATGACTTTTCATTACAAACTCCTTTCATTACAAATTCAGTGTAAAAGCCTCCCAAATACCAACCTCCTTCACAGTTAGCCGGTCCCTCCTCAGACCTACTGAAATAGAAAGTCTGAAGGTGGGGCATATTAACGTATGTTTAAAAAGCCCTTCCATTGATTCTGACCCACAGCTCTAGGGCAGAGATAACTTATATGTCTCAACATCCTCAGACTCTCACTCGTTTTCATAGTAGGTGATAAATAAGGCTTTCATCTGAAACCAATCCCTTTTTTTTCATATTTATATAGGTGCCTTGTTATCCCAAATGTGGCTGTAGTGATTTTAGCAGCTTGCCTTTATCAAGTCTTTACAAAGCATTTAAATTAGTTTATATCTATATCTATATATATATATACACACACACATGTGTATACACACACATATATATACATATATGTATATATATATACACACATATATATATAAAACTTTTGTCTTTTTTGTACACAAACTTCATCAACAAGCATAAGCAGATTTCAGAAAACAATGAACTCAAATATAAAACTAGCAGGAGAAATGGTGGGCAGTCTGGAGAACAGATTACTAGGGTACTGTGGGAATCTGTCAATATGCTTACTGAGGCACTGGAAAAGGTCAATGAATGTGTTTAATTGATTACATGCAAGTTGGTTAAAAGGGTATGTAGTACAAGTACAACAAGACCACATTTTCTTTATCATTTTAAAGCCAGTAATGACTAGAACATGGTTAAGTTTGAATAGCACTGTCTTAAAATTTTGGTACTTTCAAAATAAAATTTTGCTCATCAATGGATATTTAATTTAGAAAATTACAAACTCAGTACAATACCAATTTAATAAATTAAATAAAGTGTTCCATTATATTTCCAAATGTGATATAGGAGGTCAAGTTTAAATAATGGGTTGGGTAACAGCGGACAGACTTCAAAAAATTCTGGACTGGGGATGAAAAATGTCTCAGCTAGTGCTACCTTTTATTCTGTAGTATATAAACTAATGCAAACTGGACAAAACACTACAGGATTCAAATGAAAAAAACTTCTAATAATTTATTTATTTATAAAACATGAATTGAGCTCAGACTAATTTACTGAAAGCTAGTTTACCTCAACCAGTTTGACTAAGAGTTTCTAACGTGTTCAAAAGCATATAAAACAGAAAAAGTTACCATCAGGATACAAAACGTCCCCTTACAAAAGGGAGCAAATTGTATAAATATTTATTAAACATACAAGGTTCGGATGGAAGAATCCTTAGATGAATTGCTTAAAATATGAATGGCAAATGGACCTTATCTACGAATTTAGTCAAACCCCTATATGTGGTCATTTCAAAGCTTTGGCCTGGTGTTTTTGGCTAATGGAACAACCATTAAGAGGTTTATACTTCAGCAATAGGCCTGTTTCTTATTTTGACAGTCTAAATATAATTTGAAAAGGAATGGGATTAGAGGTGGAAAACTCAAGTGTCTGTAGGGTCTAGGCAGATATTGTGAAGGAGTGAAATGCTCAGAGAGGCATTGCAGTGTGGTGAGGACATAGTACCTGGGAAAAAGAGCAATATCACTCAGCTCCAATGGATCATGGACATGTAGAAATATAAGCCCAGTATGGCTTGATCTTCTCATTACTTTCAAAGAAGACAGAATACTAGATTTTTAGGTTAATTAGTTTTCAGTTCTATTAGAAATAATATGTGTAGGCCAATACTATGTATACTGTCTCTGAGAATTTATATTTCCCCTTAGGAGATGTGTGTGTGTGTGTATGTGTGTGTGTGTGTGTGTTCTAATAGTTATCTGCTAGACAATTGAAACAACAAAGAGGCATTTTTGAAACACACACTACTAAAGAGGATCAGACTGTAGTGCCTATGTCCTCTGGTACTGGGTATTGTTCTATGGGACTTGGAGAGTGCTATTGAACATAAAGAACTATCTTGTTGGGAGTTCCCCAGGCATTCTTCTTCTTCCTTTTCTTTTTTTTGGTAGCTGGCCTGTACAGGGATCTGAACCCTTGATATTGGTGTTATAACATTGCACTCTAAGCAACTGAGCTAACCAGCCAGCTCCCAAGGCATTATTCTTGACTGAATAGGTCCAAATATTGGACATATTTCTCTGTGCTGTGTTGGAAGGGATGTAAATAATGGGATAAGGCCATCCCTTCTCTGTATGGGATGGGGTTTTAGCAAAGACTGGTGTAGCATTGCACACTGAAAGTAAGATGAAGTTGGTATTCTTACTATAAGACATAGACTTTGGCACAGATTTAAGAACTAAAGCCAACCATAAGAGGACCTGCTGAGAATGGATTGACTTCTGGCCTGCATTTCCTTTGTACTATGAATTTATTATTAGCATAGTGTTAAAATTTTTTTGCTAACATAAATAATTGTTTATCTCACCCCTTCAGTTAGTCTGATTTAGCAATATACTGACTGTACTAGCCAGAGACCCAGCAGGAAACAGATGGCAAACTCAAAGAATTTAACTGAAGAGAGTTTTAAAAGGGGGACTACTTACAGAGGTGTGGGCAGGGTTAAGGGCACCGATAAGAGATGTTGAAATAAATGCAGACTAACAAGTATGGGAGTTACAATCACATCTAGGCCATAAGGAATAAGAAGAGATTGTGTTATTGGAACCAGGTGAGAGCTAGCGCTATGGAAGAGGGGCCACCTGACAGAAGCAATGGCCATTAAGTAATGCAGCCACCTCCAGGACTGCAGCCAGGCAGGAGGGATCAGGGCAATACACTAGCTTCTCTTCCTTCCTGTGCTCTGTCTCTTGCTGGTGCTTTGCATGGCTGAACCCAATGAAAAGCCAGAGGCCAAAGGAGCCCAGTTGGTATGTGTTAAATGGATCAGTTTCCATGGGTACCAGGCAGGGTGGACAAGGATGAAGAATGGATGTGGTCAGTGGCAAATGGAGAATAACACATACAGTGTCTTTTAAAACAAGAAATTACCAGAAACTTACCAGATTATAGCAAGGAGAAACAAATTTGTTAGGAAAATAAAGATAATGAAGCAGGTGAATTTATGGCAACATGATAAGGACAGAACAGTCTTATAAAAATAAATAGTTACCTTCTGATCTATTAAATTATTTGAAAGAGGAAGTATAAATGACAAGGGAAGGTTATCCAGTGAATACAATTTATTTGGATTTTGCAATAAATCCTGATAGTGCCTTCTTGTAGCCTATGAAAGATACTTAATTCTCATGGACAAAAGGATAAGATAAATAGTCATGGACAACTGGTAAGATTTAGCAAAGGAGATAAGGATTTCATATTAATTCAACTAATAGTAAGTTACGGTACAGTGTACAGTGTGTCATATTTTAATTTGTAACTTGGAATTAGGTATGTTATAAAAAGGTAGAAGAGAAAAACCCTGCTAATCCTGGTCAAAGAGAATTTAGCAAAATTAAACACTGGATAAGACTTACCAAGTTTTATAATCAAGCAACATTATTATAAAAACATAATCATACTTGTATTACTCTCAGATGGCTCTCCCCATGCAGCTGGTGTTTCCCAGACCATGTGTAAACTGGGGTCCCCATATTTCTCAGCCTTTGGGTCCCTAATAATTATTGGTGCTATACCTCACCCTCAAAAGCTCCCTAGAACTTGATGGATGTACCAAGGGAGTGTCTCATAGAGTGTTCCAAACACATTTGCTACCGCATGACATCCACCCTTTTTGTCCTCTTTTGCTGCTTTTTGTTACCTTCTGCCTGTAGGAAAGGTGACAAAGTCATCGAAGTTGTCACTATCCCAGGTGTGTCCCAGGCTGCAGTGTGCTGCATCCAAGAACTTCTCTCATGTCCTCTTTGTTACCTGGTTCCCATAAGCAAGAAATCCTGTGCTCACTGTTTGAGTGAAATGGCTCTTTTATATATTTTCCTACTGCCTCCCTGCCCAGGTTCTAACATATCCTTGAAAGGCGCTGGGTGGAAGCAGGGCCCTGAGCAACACTCAGAATTGCCTTCCCTTTCACACTGGTCCTGTGCCCTTCATACACTCTCACTTTCCTCAGGATGAACCGCTCCTCAGAGCCACACAGACCCTTGAGGAGGTCAGAACATCCTTTGTATGTCCAACATGTGTATGAATCTCAGAGTGCACATGGCTTGCGATAAGTGGAACCCTCCTATTATACAGCCACTACTTCCTGAATCTGCTAGATTCGTGGTTGTGGTTACACTGCAAAAACCCCACCTTCACTGTGAACCACGGAAGGCATCCAGCCCCTTTCTATAGCAGAACCAGGGCATCTTTTTTTCTCCCTAACTTTCTGTAGCCCTCCTTCTAGGGTGGGTTCAGGAGAGCAATGTATTCTTGTGTTTTCTTGATGAATTACATGCTATGTACTATTTATGATGGCACAAACTAAGGAAAGGTAAGTTACCAGTAGATATTTTAGAGCTTAGGTTATTACAGATTTTATGACATTTTTTTTTTCCTTTTTTTTTTTGTCTAAGGAAAGGTAAGTTACCAGTAGATATTTTAGAGCTTAGGTTATTACAGATTTTATGACATATTTTTTTTCCTTTTTTTTTTTGTCTTTTTTTTTGTGTGTCCGGCAATGGATCGCAACCCTCAGTGTTGCGCCCGTACCGGACCGGGACCGGCAACGGGATCGCAACCCTCGGTGTCGCTCCCACACCTCGCTCAGCCAGTGAGCGGGAACTGGTCTGTATGTGGGATCCGTACCCTCGGCGGGAGCGCTCCCGCGCTCCCAAGCGGCGCACTGTAGCAGTGCGCCACCGGCCGGCCCTGACATTTTATTTATTAACTCTTCTACTCATATACCTATGCCTAGTCATTATTATTTTCCTTTAACCTTTGGAGAAATTTATTTTTTTTCTAAATACTAGTACAATCTGTTTTTCCTGATGGCTCAGGATGCCAATTACTTTCTCTTCTTGGACCCCTGTGTATCCCTTTGATCTGTATTTTCGCTAGGGCATAGAGCTCTGCCATCTCTCCCAGAGGAGATGGAAAAGCAACATTTATTTATCCATTAAATATTAACCCTTAACAATTATCCATAGTTGTTTAGAATTAATTATTGAGATGTCACTGAAGATGAGAAATTGCAATGGAGAATCATGTGCCACAAAAATACTGTCATTCCTATTTTCAAACGGAAAAACTGAGGCACAAAGCAGGCACATAACTTGCTGGGATTGACCATGCCAGGGAAGCCTGAACTGAACTTTTGGCCTCTTGATTATTAAAGGCCCCTCCACTCTAAGTCTCTTCTTTCCATCTACTACCCACTCCCCCACCCCTGCCAGCCCTGCCCCCTTCCCTTCAACACCACTACTGTTCTACCTCTACCACTTAATAACTCTAGGAAGAAGAAAAATGCTAACCCAGCAGCAACAACAGAGAAATCAGTTGATGGCGGGTGGGCAGGCAAGCAGATAAAAAAGAAAAAGAAAAATCAGTAGATGGAATAAAAAGTTTAGACAAAGATGTGATGCTACTGTGCACAGGTGAATATTGGAGTATTTGAACTCAATATTTTCCAAATAAAAATGACTGAGAAATAATTCCCAAGTTTCCTTAAAAACCCTGGGCTCATTTCCTGAATCAGGAAAAAAGAGATGCCTAAAGATAAAGAGCTTATTAACTCCTAAGGCTGAAACTCAGTGAGAAATTCACCCTCAGTTTGACCTAATCTAAAAGAAAAACAGGATCTTTAAAGAGTGTAATGACAAAATGTCAAGTTCATTTCTAAGCCTACAAAACAATAAAGCCACACAGTACAAAAGGGAGGAAGAGTGTCACATCCTTTCAATTACTTACCACCTCCTCTTGTGAGTTATGCACACTCTTCTACAAAAATAAGACGTCCTCCTGAGAAGTGCTTTGTTGGTATTATTACTTTTCTCAGGTCTGTAAAAATTTTTAAAGTATTATAGTGAAAAAAATTAACTCTAATTATTGTTTTGTTGTTGCTTGCGATTTATACGCTTGGCTTTGAAGATCAAAAAATAGTGTATATGTGCTTACATGTTATTTACTTTCTCCCACACACTCTGATGTTATCTGGACATTCTCTAATTTAAAACACCTGCATCAAAAATATTGAGTCATGGGTGTAAATATAAACACCAGAGTTTCAGGGTAGCAGTGAAGCAAGAGAGCAGGGTGTAGTGATCAGATGCATTGGCTCTGAGGTCAGAATCTAACATTAGCTCATGGCCTTGGGCAAGTCACTAACTTCTTGTAGCCTCAGTGTCTTCATCTATAAAATGGGAAGCATAGTACTGTATGCAAAGTGTGTAGCACAGTGCCCCACATAAAATATGTATGTGATACATGTATAGAGTGCTTAAGAACATAAATTCTGGAGCCAGGCATCTAGGTTCAAATCCTAACTCTAATTACTAACTGGGCAAGTTACTTAGCTTCTCAGTGACTCTGTTTCTTCATTTGTAATAAGAGAATAATATTAATGCTTATCTCATAGGGTTGGTGTGAAGATTTAAAGAGTTAAAATATGTAAATGCCTTGGAAAAGTGCCTGGCACACAGTAAGTATTCAATAAGCATTACCTGCTACTATTATTCTAAAATTATGTCCAATATGGTAGCCATGTGTCTATTTAGCATTTGAAATGTTAATTAGTCCTAATTGTGATGTGCTGCAAGTGTAGAACACACATCAAATTTCAAATACTTAATGTAAAAAAATAATATAAAATATCTTAATAATTTTTTATATTGGTTACATGTCAAACTGATAACATTAGCGGTATCCTAAGTTAAATAAATTATTATAATTTATTTTACTTGTTTTCTTTCACTTTCTTAATGTAGCTACTAGAAAATTTAAAAAGTACATGTGTGACTTGCATTATATTTGTACTGGACAATGCTATTTAGATTACAGATTTTTTTGGGGGGGGGCAGCTGGCTGTTACAGAGACCCAAACCTTTGACCTTGGTGTTATAACACTGCACTCTAACCAACTGAACTAACTGGCCAGCTCAAGAATTTAGAAATCTTAAAGCAAAGAGTTCATCAAAAAGAACCTTAGCTTTTAGTTTAGTTGAAAATCTGGGATATTTGTGTTATGCTTTCATTACAAAAATTTATTGAGGAAAAGCAAGGGAATTACAAAGTACTAAGTGAAGCCAATAGAACTGCCAAAGAAGTTAATGCAATTTTAGGTTGCATTAATTTTTCCAGAACCAATGTCCCTTTTTTCTCTGGAGTGTTTTGCTTAGTTTTGGGATTACATTTTAAGAGGGACACAGGCAATCTGAAGTTTATCCCTGGTAAGGCTCCTAGGAAGATGAGGGGTTTTCATCACCATACCAGTGAAGGGAGGAACTATGGGTGATTAAGACTAGGGACACAGTGAGCCAAGTGAGTAGAGGACTTAAAGGAAGGCATGATAGCTATTCTCAAATACCAGGAAGTTTTCCATGTGGAAATGGAATTGACCTAAAGGGTTCAATTAGGTTACAGAGAAGAATATTTCACCTTTAACATATGCAACAACTTTTTAACAGTATCAAAAATTGATATGAACTACCTTTTAGAATATTCAAGACTTTGTCACCAGAAATTTAAGCAGAGAATTATAGAGGGTTAGGCAGATGGAAGACTTCCCAATGCTCTCGAACCCTTAGCTTCCATGATTAAGGCTTTGCTACTTGTATTGGTCCATTTCTGTTGCTTATAACAAAATACTTGGAACTGGGTAATTTATAAAGAAAATGAAATTTATTGCTTACAGTTTCTGAGGCTGGGAATTACATAGTCCATCTGGTGATAGCGACAGTGACCCAGGGGTCTCACATTGTAAGATAGTGTAAGCAGAGAGCAGAGAAAGAAGGACAGACTCTCCTCTTCTTTTAAAGCCCTTAGAACCACGCCCCTGACCACCGTTTTTAATCCATTCACTACTGCACAGTCCTACAATCCAATCACTTCTTCAAGGCTCCACCTTTCAATTACCATAATAAGATTTTCCACCCTCATAACAGTCACAGTGGGGGCTAAGTTTCTAATACATGAAACTTGGGGGACACAATTCAAACTTCAGTGAGTTTTGGGGGGACATAATTCAATCCACTACACTACTAATTCTGGAATAGAGCTGCCAATTCATGCATTATTATTACAGTAGCTAGAGTCCCATGGTTTTGATTAGTTTTTTTTTTTTAAAGAAGACCTAGAAATTCACTGGTGCTAGCTCAAGAAGACAGGGGTTATTGTAGAGATACATATGGTAGATGGGGATTCACAAGAATACAGGGAGAGGGACAGTGATACAGCCGTCACAATGGAAACTGTGACAGGAACTGAGGCAGTATTTGCCATCTTCCTCTCAGAGGCCACTTGATTTCTTTCACTCCATTCTATTCTTGCAACTGATTGGCTTCAAGTAACTTCACTCATCATTTCTGTTCCCTGATATTTTCGGCTTTCCTTTTAAGGCTTCTCTAGCCTTGAATCTACTCTATGATCTTAGAGCTTGAATTCTCCCACCTAAATGTTTCATTTTCCCAATCTAGTTTTGTGAGAGGAATGATTGGTCCAGCTTTTCTTTTCAAGCCAGGTCACTTGCCACAGTATGAATGGACCTTCCTTGGGTTAGACAGCCTTCCACTGATCCAAATAAATGGATCTGGGGAGTTTTATTTTTGTGGGAGGGGAAGTTTCCACGAGAAACAGATGTGGGTGGGGCAGGAAGCTATTGATATTTTTAGTATCTCCACTGAAAGAAGGAGGCCATGGAGTTTATATACAGATATTTTGGAATCCACTTAAGCTTACTCCTAATATTAGGAAGAGAAAGCCTATTCAAAAGGTTCTGGTTTGGGATTAATAACAGAGATGTGGGTTTTGGTCTTAGATATGTTCTAGGACCTTGCTACTCAATGTGTGGTTCATTGACCGGCAGCATCAACCTCACCTAGGAACCTATTAGAAATCAGAATCTCGGGCTCCACCCCAGACCTACCAAATTAGAACCTACACTTTAGTAAGATTTCCAGGTGATTTGTATTCACATTAAAGTTTGAGAAATGTGGCTGTAAGATAAATTGGTTTGGTTTAGGTGTCTGCAGTGGATTGAATTGTGTCCCCCCAAAACTCCCTGAATCTTGAATTGTGTCCACCAAGTTTTATGTGTTAGAAATTTGGCCCCCACTGTGAATGTTAAGAGGGTGGAAAATCCTATTATGGTAAGGTGGAGCCTTGAAGAAGTGATTAGATTGTAGGACTGTGCAGTAGTGAATGGATTAAAAATGGTGGTCAGGGGCGTGGTTCTAAGGGCATTAAAAGAATAGGAGGGTCTGCCTCTCTCTCTTCTACTCTCTCCTTCTACCATCTTGCAATGTGAGACTCCTGGGTCACTGTCGGCATGACCAGATGGACTATGGACTTCCCAGCCTCTGAAACTGTAAGCAATAAATTTCATTTTCTTTATAAATCACCCAGTTTCAGGTATTTTGTTATAAGAAACAAAAACGGACTAATACTGCGTCCAAAAAGTTACAGAAGACTTCCACTAGGAAACTTCTAGTAGTGTGTTGTAGCCATGTGATAAATTGTCAGAAATTTTGAATAGATTGATTTTACATTTGGTGGTTTGAAATCAGCTATTGAGAGAATGATTACACCAATGGAAATTGGCAGATGGTACAAATTAATTTCTTTTGCACTGGAAGACTAGTTGTTGAACTTTTACCTGCATAAACACTGGACAGTTCTAAATTTCCTAATTAAACTAGTCTCCTGGGGTTTTTTGGATAGAGAAGCTCCCATATATGGCGGACAAGACAAAAACAGTTTCAATCTGTCACTCACCAACTTTCAACCTTATGACTAAAATACCATTATTCAAGATAGGCACTTCTTTATGATAAAATAACCTGATTTTGAAGTAAGTACAAGGGGCGAAGGTAATCTAGGAGTGGGTAATACTTAAAATCCAGACAGAGATAAACAGGCATTGGAAATTCTCTTAGCTGACAGCTGGACAGTTTTGGAGCTAAAACTTAGGCATAGAATAGCACTTCCTGTGTAGAGGCGGAGAGATAAGAGTGGGTAGATTCTGGTCCTAGAGATATACCACATGGAGAATTTTTATAGCCTATATTATATTGAGCATAAATTGTTAAACAAAACAACAACTCCTCCCCAAGTTAATGTTAGATATAGATGCAAATGATTCATGATATTATATAGGGAGTGGTTTTCAAAGTATGATCTCTGGGGCAGTACATCAGCATCACCTGAGAACCAATTATAAATGCAAATTCACAGGTTCCCTCCCCAAACCTACTGGATCATAAGTTCTGGGGGTGGGACCCACGAATATGAGTTTAAGAAGACTTCTGAGTGGTTCTGATGTACAGTACTGAAACAGGAAATGTCTTGGAGTTCCTTATTTTTATTCAATAAGAGAATCAATTTTCAACTGGAACCCCAAATGGGAAGTGACTCTTCCTGCAAAGGAGTTTACACCTCTATGTGAAAGAGGTTGAAGGCAGAGAACACAGATCAAGAGAACTACAGGGCTGGGCAAACATTTAGAAACTTTCCCAGGGAAATTAGCCAGGCAAGCTGGCAGATGGCATTTTGTCAAGACTCCTAGAGAGTATAAACCTTCCTAGAAATCAAATAGGAAAAGTTACATTTTAAAGTGAACTTTGAGGAAGTGCATAAACACAGCCTAAGGACTTTCTGCAAATACTGATAAAAATTCTGATATAGGGCCGGCCTGGTGGCGCACTGGAGAGTGCGCTGCTTGGGAGCATGGCCGCGCTGCTTGGGAGCACGGCGGCGCTCCCGCCGAGGGTTCGGATCCCATGTGGAGACCGGTTCCCGCTCACTGGCTGAGCGCGGTGTGGGCGCAGCACCGAGGGTTGCGATCCCGTTGCCGGTCCCCGCTACGGGCGCAACACCGAGGGTTGCGATCCCGTTACCGGTCAGTAAAAAAGACAAAAAGGAAAAAAAAAATTCTGATATAAAGAAAATGACATCCTAGCACACATGCGGAGAGCATGGATGATGAGAAATAAGCAGATATTGGAAGGAGGGGGTAATAGAACAGCTTACTCATTTTGCCTCTCTAGTTAAGAGGCCTCACCAGTTCTTTAATAATGACATTTAATATTTATTGAGTGTTTACTCTTTGCCAAGTACTTTCATAAGCGCCTCAGTAAATTATCTCATTATTAGTCCCATATCACAGATGAGGGAACCGAAGCCCAGAGACGTACAGAAGCTTGCCCCAGTTCACACAACTGAACTGAGATTTTTTTTTTTTTTTTAAAGTACCTAGGCGAAGAAGTACAAGATATTACGAGCAGAAGGGGCAGAATGATCAAAGTCATGGCAGGGAGTTGAATCTGGCAAGGTAGGCAGAGGCCAGAAGCCAGCTTCAGAGCTGACCAGTCACTGAAGGGTTTTATTTAAACTGGGTAGTGATATAATCCTTGATCAGATTTGTTTTAGATAAGCCACACCGATAGCTGTGATGTAATGGAAAGGACATTTTTTTTTTTTTCCCCTGTCTGAATAATCTGTGCGTAGGTCTCAGGTCTGCCATTTTAAAATTAGAAGTGTTATATAAATGGCAAAGTATTATTCAATTGAGCCTAATGGCAAAGCTTGCCAGCAGGGGGGGAAATGTACAGCAGGTTAATGTAAGATTAACATAACACTACGGTTGATTCTGAGCTAAGTTAAAAAGAGTGTGTTAATGAATAGGACGTCCTCCCTTGGGTGGTGGCGAAAGTTTTAAAAAGTCGTTACAAGGCTGGAAATGTAGCAGAGGAAGCTGGTTTTTCTTCAGGGAAAAAAAACCTTTAAATCAAACCTTTTAGGCTGGGTCCTGGGTAGTCTCACAATCTATTAAAATTATCGTTCTGAGTACACTTGTAGGATCAAAAAAGATAAAAAGAAGAAATGAATAAAATAATTACGGAATCACCAGCAAAGATCGTAATTTCCTGAAGGTGGTTACGTTGCCGTACCGGAACCACGAACCAGAGGGTCTTGAGCAGCACGGAGGATTGACGGTAACACCGCCACGCCGGCAGTGAAGCCTACTTTGGTTCCCGCCCGGTTCCTCTTGCTTCTTCTAACTCCTTCCCCCTTCGCCAATTTCGGAACGGAACCCTTTTTAATTCTTTCCAGTTGAAACGTAGGACCGATCTCGTCAGCACAATCCGGAATGGTTAACATGGCGGCGGCCGTAAGATGCCTCGGTAGAGGTAAGACTGGGTTGTCTTGCGGGGAAAATAGCTTTGGCATGGAGTCTCCTGTTGAAGGAGAGTGCAAACGGGACTCTCCTAGGCACGGGTCTGCTCTGGGTGATCGAAATGCTTTGTGTTCTTTCTGGGCTCTAGATTCTCCAGAGTCATTCATTACTTAAAAACGACCTTATCAGGGGTTTCACTTCTTTCTGGAGCCTACCACTCGGGGGGTAGGGGGGTTGACGTACTTCACACCCCCTCGGCCACCCGTGGGGAAGGCAAGGACAGGGTTCTGTCTCCATTACTGGGGTGTGGGCTGGAGAGTGGGTGGAGTTTGATACGTGAAGAAGTGAGTTCTAGTAAGGGAAAGATGGTGTATTTGAATGGCTCATATATTTAACAGTTTTCAAAGTGCCTATTGGTGCTTTCCGAATACATCGCTGCAGGTGATTCGGTTCTTAAACTTCGAGACGTTGTCTAATTTAGATCAATACTTCTTATCATTTGGAGGCTAATTCTGTTGTACTTCTTGGTAGCCACTCTTTGCCGCAGTTTATGAAGTCCAATTTGTTTTTTGTACAGTGCTGTTTTGGTTTTGAAGTATAGTGATATACATCGTTATTTAATTAAGGTAGGTCTTCAGGTGGAGGTAGCAGCTAGCATCACGCCCACTTTACAGAGGAAGAAAATGATCCTAGTAGGTATGTGGCCAAGATCATGTAACTAGTAAGTGGTAGAAGAAAGACTGAATCTCGTACTCCAAGGCCAGTGTTTTTTTTGTTTTCCCCCCTACTTCATCACACTTTGAGCTGCTCACAGGAAAGTTCAGTGTCAAGACCAGCATCCTTTACTTGTAATAGCTGATGCTCAAAAGTTAGGGGTGGCAAGAGATCAAGACAGACCCCGATGACTACTTTGTGAGCAAAAAATGTATATTGTTACTGGAAAGAGATTGATAGCATTATCTTCATGTATGATAGAAATCATATTATATTAGAAAAACTAAACACCGAAATGAGAACTGATTTCCTCCTTCATTTTCATCTCTTCCGTATCTAAATTTCTCTCCTTTGATGATCTCATCTAAGCTTTGACTATTTTCTGTATCTTAATGGCTATCAAATTTACATCTACAGTTAGGACCTCTCTTTTGAACTTTAGATTTTTATACTCGTTTGCGTATTCTAGGTCTCCACTTGGATAGCTTTTTAGCACCTTACACTTGTTTAAAACTGAACTCATTATTATAGCCTGTAGTTTTCCCCAGCTCATTTGATGACAACTCCATCCTTTCAGTTGTCCAGGCCAAAACCTCAGAATATCCTTGGCTCCTCTCTTTTTCTCACATTAAATAGTTGGAAAATCCTGTTTGCTTTACCCTCAAAGTAAATCCAGACTCTGACTTCTCACTACTCCATTGCAACTACCTGTGCCAATTCATTACCATATCTCACCTAGATTTCTCTCCAGGTCTCTCTCAATAAATAGTGAAATTGGTCCTTTAAGAACTTAAATCACCTTACCCCTATGCTTAGAATTCTGCAAAGCCTCCTTATTTTTCTAAACATAGTCCTTAGAATGGCCTGCAGCCGTGCTGTCCATTTTGTTATCCAGTGTTGAGCATTTCAAGTGTGGCTAATCTGGATTGAGTGTGTCAAATACACGTTAGATTTTGAGGGCTTAGAACAAAAAAAAAAGGATGTAAACTATTTAAATTTTTTTTACATTGACGATGAAATGATAATATTTTGGGGTATTAGCTGTAATAAAATATTTTATTTTTATTATTAATTTCAGTTTCTTTCTACTTTTTTTATTGTGGCTATTAGAAAATTTCAGTTACACATGTGGCTCACATTGTTTTTCTATTGAACATCACTGGCTTACTGTCTTCCATATCATCCAGTTCCTGCCTCCCTCCACACCTGACCTCTTCCCCAACTACCCTCCTAAACACCCACTTAGCCCTAGCCACACTGGCCTCCTTGTTCCTTAAATGTACAGAGAACACTCCTGCCTTGGGATCTTTGGCCTGGAACACTTTTTCTAGATACTTACATGGCTAACGTCCTCATTTCTTTCAAGTCTTTTCTCAAATGTTCTCCTTTTTATTTTATTTTTTATTTTTTATTATTTTTTTTTTTTAGATGACCGGTAAGGGGATCTCAACCCTTGGCTTGGTGTTGTCAGCACCATGCTCAGCCAGTGAGCAAACCGGCCATCCCTATATGGGATCCGAATCCACGGCCTTGGTGTTATCAGCACCGCACTCTACCTAGTGAGCCACGGGCCGGCCCAAATGTTCTCCTTTTTAATGAGGCCTGTCTTAACCACCTTACTTAAAATTGCCAATCACATTCCCCCTGACTGTCAATCACCTTTACCCTGCAGTCCTTCCCTCTCTCCCCCCATATTATGTTTATTGGTATTGTTTCCCCCTCTAGAATGTAAGCTCCATGACGATAGGGATTTTT
>NW_007737199.1:4645-5962 GCF_000696425.1 Galeopterus variegatus | reverse complement strand
CAAAAAAAAAAAAAAAAAGAAAAAGAAAAAGAAAGAAATGGAGAGGGCCAAGAGTAGAAGATAGAACACTTTGAAGACTGTAGCAGTAACACAGGGGCAGATGATGGTGGCCTGGACAATGGCAATTGTAGGGAGAAGGTAAAGACTAGATGCATAAGTCCTCCTAGGGAGAATGAGGATTATAATAGAGTCAGGTAAGAAGGCAATTGAGGATTGATCCTTGGGGAATCTTTCAGTATCAGTGATAAGAGAATAAATTAACAAAAGAGATGGAATAATTCTCATCTTGTTGCCACTGGGAGGGAGTCGGGGAGACTTTCGAGAATGAGTGCAGATTCTGGTAGTTTCATATGTTGTTGAGGAAGTTCTGATGGCTATTCTCTGAAGTAGTAAGTGAGGTTATCTGCTAAGAGTGAGGAGAGAAACAAATGCATTAAAGGAGATAAAATAATACAGATATACAAATTGACTATAGACAGACTGAAAATACAGATATCATGGTCTAACAGTGCTACTTAAATAGTGGTATTTTTTGTAAATTGATTTCTCTTAGTCTGTAGCGGTTTGATAGATTTGCTGGAAATTTTAATTTCTGGTTGTTATGACTGGGTATTCTAAATAGTAATGGTTGATGTTTTATAGCAGGTTGCAACTGATGTGTTCAAGAGATTTTTTTGTTTCCCCAAAAGAATTATTTAGGGATCTTCCAAGGTTGTTGGGTTCTGATTTGTTAGAATTNCATTAATTGGATAATTATTTCTTTAATTACAGTTTTCCTTAGTGCTATGAAGGAAAAGTACAAGATACCTAATCTATTTCAGGGACTCTACTTAAACATGACTTCTTCAGGATTAATCGATTACTGTGAATTAGCTATGTAAAGGAGCACTGGAAAGTCACAGAGCTGAATGACAGAGATGGAAGGAAGATTATATATCAAAATCCTAAGGTGGTAAAGAACTGGGTATGTTCAAGTAACTGAAAAGAGACAAGTGTATTTGAAATTGTGAGCATGAGGTAGAGTGATGTTAGATGAAGTTTACTTCACAGGTTAGAAGTAGCTCATGGAGTACCTTTGTAAAAATTTACCTTGTTCAAAGAGCCAGGTGAAGCCATCTAAGTGTTTTAAGGACATGACGAGATTTTCATTTTTAAATGATTGCTCTTACCAATAGTAGGTGAAAAAGAAATGGAGGGCTGGTCAGTTAGCTCAGTTAGTTAGAGCATAGTGTTGATAATACGAAGGTCAAGAGTTTGGATTCCCATAGCAGCCAGCCGCAAAAAAAAAAAAAAAAAAAAAAAAAAAAAAAAAAAAAA
>NW_007737199.1:1811-2638 GCF_000696425.1 Galeopterus variegatus | reverse complement strand
TGTAGAACACTGAGTAGAGTATATTACCATTTCTATAAAAAAAGAGGGAAATATATTGGTACTCATATGCTTATATATGCATATAATATTTCCCGAAAGATGCACAGGAAATTGCTACCATGGGAGGGAAGCTGGGGGTGGAGGGTAGGAGGAAGACTTTTGTATATTCTTTTGTAATCTTTAAATCAAAACATTAAAAAAAATTTCTACTTAAAAAAGAATATAACACATATAAGATTTAAAGAATAATTATAGCTTGAAATTCTGAATTCTCACTATTAAGCTTAAAAAATTAGTACATTATCAACACCTTCAAAGATCCATGTGCCTTTTTCTTACTTCATCTACTTCTTCCTTGGAGTTAACCACTTTTCTTGAATTTTTATTTTACCGCTCTCTTGTTTTTCTGTAGTTTTAACATACGTAAATATGTACCCCTAAATACAATATTGCTTAATTGTGTGTTTTTGAACTTTGAAATCGTACCAAATGAATTGTTCTGCCACTCGCTTAGTTTTGCTCAACAGTATGTTTGTGAAATTCGTATATAGCACATTGTTTGTTTATTTTTATATGCCTGCAGCTTTCCATTATAGAATATACCACAATGTATTCATTCTGTTGTCAACAAATGAGTTCTTTCCCATAGTTTTGCTGTTACAATGATAGGCTTATTCTTGTGCATGTCTCCTATGTACATGCCTAGGAGTGGAATTGTTGTATCATTGTGATGTACATGCTCACCTTCATGGATTTTCCAAAGAGGTATTCCAATTCACTCTTATGTACAATGTGTAAAATGTACTCGACATTTTCAGCAACCCCTG
>NW_007737199.1:0-463 GCF_000696425.1 Galeopterus variegatus | reverse complement strand
GTGCATCTTTTTATACATTTTTGCATCATTTGTGTTTCCTTTTCAGTTAGAAGCCTGTTTATCTCTTTTGTTCATTTTTAAATTGGATTGATCTTACATATTCTGGATATTAATCCTTCATTAATTATTTATGTTGCTAATATATCCTCCCAATTTTGGCTTGTCTTTTTGCTTTCTTTAAAATATATTTGATAAACAGAAGTTCTTAACATTAATGTAGTCACTTTTTGGTTAGTGCTTTTTGGGTTTTATTTTTTACCTTCCCAAAGGTCATACAGGTATTTTCCTTCATTCTGAAAGCCTTTACAAGATTTTGCTATTCTCATGTTAGGTCTTAATCCATCTGGATTTGATTTTTTTGTATCAGATACAAATAGGTGGTGGGATCCAAATATACTCTTTTTCCTGATGGATAAATCATTTGTCTCAGTATCACTAACTGAATTCTTTGCACAGTGATTTG
>NW_007737198.1:50453-55756 GCF_000696425.1 Galeopterus variegatus | reverse complement strand
CTAAAATGGAAGTGGTATGGCAATTGACATTGGATGTCTGTGCCAAATGGCAGACTAGCAATTTTAAAGTCCTCTTGATAGCTTTAAAGTTTTTAGTAATTTGCCATTTGAGTTATTGCTAGGTTTTATTAGCAAGACATCAGGATTTAAATGTGTTCTCTGCAAATTCATCGACTGATCAACAACTATATGTTAAAAAAGTAAGTTTATTAAAGGAAATGTAGGCTCAATTTAAACTGCATTCTTTAAATGTCTCTTAATAATAGAAATAAATACAGTAATATAATATTTAAGTAACATATATGCCATTTTAAAGAGTTGCTTAAAACAGTAAGTCTGGTACTGCATCTTACATTTTATGAAAAAAGAAGCCACTATGTTGTTTGGATAGTAGGGACACACCATTTTCTTGCCAAATGTTCCAAGCAGCTTGAAGAGTACCTGACACAAAGTAGATGCTCCACAAACATTTGTTTGATTTCTATCATTTAATATGTATGTGACGATCAAGTCAATATTATTAGCATTACAAATCATAGTTACTCTTTTTGTCCTGTTACCCAATTACTCCCTAACCCCTCCTCCCTCCCCCTTTCCATGCAGTTAAACATATTTTCTTTGTTTCCCTCTGGGTTTTTTCCTTTGTATTCACCCTAACAAAGGCCCTTTACATTAGTAGCAATAAAACTTAAAAAATTCTAAATTCTTGCAATAGTCAGAGAACAAAGATTTAGTAAATGAGAAAAATAAAATGGTAAGAGAAAAGACCATTTATTGTTAGAGAAGTGAAGAGAGAAAGATGTTGCAAGAATAAGGGGATAGTTGATAGTATAAAAAGTTTCAGAGAAACTTGAGATATGTATAGTGAATTTGGTATTATGAAGTCTTTGTAATATTCAGGTTTGCAATCTTGGGCTATGTTCTATTTGTTTAATTTTAGCACTGATATCTTGTTCTATTGGGTTTATATAGTTTGTCATGAAGTTTTGTGTTTTCATTCATTATGATTTATATTTATATTACATATAAATTTACTGGCAAGTTTTTTTTTTTTTTTATACCTATAGCTTTTACAAAAACTGCTACATCTCTTTTCCCGTTGTCATGGATTACTGTGAGTGAGGTATATTTCTCCATTCTATTGATGTTAGGTTTAGTCATGTGACTTGCTTTGGTCAATAGAATTTGGCTGTAGCCTTAAAGGGCATCATGTGCTTCTACTCACTTCCATTGCATTCTGTCACCAGACATGGAAGGAGCATGACTAGACCTGTGAACCTAACACACCACCTGATGGACAGCCACCTGGCCAACTCACAAAAACATAAGAGAAATAAATGATTGTTGTCATAAGCCATTGAGATTTGGAAGTTGTTCACTACACACCATTATCATTGCAATATGGTAGCGGATACTTCTAATTTTAGAAGCCCAGTATATATCAAAAGCAATTGGTAACAAATCCAGGTTGGTTTTTTCAACCCAGGGAGAACAACAGTAAAATTATAATACCTTACTTATTAATATTAATGATATAATATTCAAATACTATCTTTTTGGTTATTTATTGCTCTACAGCAAACTCCTCTATGACTTAACAGCTTAAAACAATAATCATTTTACTTCCTTATGATTCTGTATTTTAGGAATTTAGGCAGTGTTTGGTTGGGGTCATCACTTGGTTGCATTCAGCTGGTGGCTCTCCTGGGCTGGAAGATCCGAGAATTCATTTACGTGCTGGTCACCTTGGTTCTTGTCCACATGGCCTCTCTGTCTAGATGACTTGCTTTGGCTTCCTCATAGTATGGTAGTCTCAGAACTGTCAGACTTCACCTAGAATTCTGAGAATGGTAAGACTGCAATACTCCAGCATCCCTCTCCCCTCATTATATTGGTTAATGACAGTTTTAGGGTCAGTCCAGGGTCTAGGAAATGAGGAATTGATGTCATACTTTATGGGACGAATAGTAAAGAATTATGGCCATATTTAATCTACCCCACACAGGGCCTGTTTCATGGGCATATGACCTGTCTGGTTGTAAAGGGCCCCATACTCAGGAGAGCCCTGTACTTGGTTTAATTCTCTGCATCAATGTGAGTACACTTTTAATACTTTTAGAGTAAGAGGCCCCATATTTTTTTTTTATTTTTGCACAGGGCACCACAAATTATATAAACATTTCTAACTGTGCATATTAACTAAAGAGGTTTAAAAAAGTATTAAACTTATTCTTCAGATGATAAAACAGATACATAGATGTTAAGTGATTTGCATAAATGTTTATATCAAGCAAGTGGTAGAATAGTATTTCTAATTCCAGATCTTGTGTTACTTCTACTAGCTTATTTTATTTGATCTTTGTTACCAGAATCCATACTCATTTTAAGAATAAAATCAAAATTTAAAAATTTTATTATCTGATTGTTACTTGCCAAGCTAAGAGCTTTAAAATGTTTTATGTACAATTAATAACATTATTTTTTGTCTTCAATACCTTACAAGTAAAAAACCCTCTCTCTTTAAAATCCATAGTGGTCTCCACAAAAGGACCTAGATTGTTTCACTTTGGTGACATGCCAAAGCCTGGATTGAACTTTGTAACCTATGGAGTAGCACAATCTGAACGACCAGGTTTTTATTTCTTGACTAATCTGTAAACTGGAAGTCATGCTAAGCACAACTCAAACTAAAATTTGAGGACAGCTAGTCCTCTAAAAACATGATTGACAGGCCGGCAAAAATATTTTTACTAAGAATTTCAGATGGGATATTAATCTATACATATTATATCATAAAACCCATAGTCTTTCTTAAACAATAATGTGGGTTTCTGGGGCTAACTCTATGCTATCAGTTTCTACTTATGATTCAACTCATTCTCATTGATAAGATGTAGAGTGATCTGTGTCAGAAAAACTGTATACATATTCATTCCTTAAATACTTTTTCTCATAGGTCATTTACAGAAGCAGGCATTGTTAGTAAATGAGTTTACATGTGATTTGAGGTTAGTCATCTATAAACTGTATACTTTATAATATTTCTATGTGGATAAAATCTGTGATCATGGCCACAGGGCAAAATGTTATTGCAAAGTGACTATAGAAAAATTAACTGCCCCTTTTCCTACCCTGCTTTTTACCACTCTTTATGCTAGATAATTTTGTATTAATTCATAGCAATCATGTTATTTTAAATTGCATAGAGAAATGAGAAGTCTTCTTTTCATTGTGAAATATTTTAGCTTAAAGCAATCATGTTGGTTTTCCTTTCTTCAGCGTAATTTTGTTTCTTGTAATTTTCAGTAAAATATATAACCCACATAGTCATGTCCTGGCTAGGAATCAACAGATGCATACTGTGAAGATACTAAGTCAAGGTTTACATTTTAGAAGTGACAAACTTGTATTAGAATAAGTAAAGTAACAAGAATATGTTGATGAAATACTGAGAACAGACATTTTTAACTGTATTTAAGGCATAACAAGAAAACACTTTTTTAGACCTATCAGGTAGAAGAAGTCCTAACTTGG
Source organism: Galeopterus variegatus (assembly GCF_000696425.1). Taxonomy (NCBI): domain Eukaryota; kingdom Metazoa; phylum Chordata; class Mammalia; order Dermoptera; family Cynocephalidae; genus Galeopterus; species Galeopterus variegatus. Next base: position 52,222 of record NW_007737198.1, on the reverse strand, counting down.
CCATGGTAAACATTTTATTTTATTTTTTGGTTGTTTGTTTGTTTGTTTATTATTTATTTATTTATTATTTAATATTTAATTGAAACATAATTGATTGTACATATCTGTGGGGTACAGAGTTAAACATCACCTCTGTGCAATATGTGATGCTTAAATCAGAATAATTAGTATATTCAAAATTATACGATGTAATCTTTTTTCATGTACCTTTACCAATTACTCCCTTACCTTCCCTCCTCCTCCCCTTTTCCCACCTCGAGTAACTTCAGTTCTGTTCTCTCCTTTTGAAAGTTCAATGTATTATTGTGATTGTTATATCCCTCTTTCTTTCTTCCTTTTTTTTCCCTTTCTTTATGGTTTTTGCTCTCACTTATGAGTGAGGACATGCAGTATTTCTCTTTCTGTGCCTCACTTATTTAATATAACAATTTTCTCTAAGTGCATTCATGCTGCTATGGATGACAGAATTTTATTCTTTTTCAGGGCAGAGAAGCATTTATTTATGTAAATATACCACATTTTCCTTATCTAGTCATCTGACGATGGACATTTAGGTTGGTTCCAACTTTTGGCTATTTTAAATAGAGCTGCAATAAACATGGGAGAACAGATGCCCCTTTGGCATGATTATTTCCATTCCTTTGGGTATACACCCAGCAGTGGAATCGCTGGGTCATATGGCAGTTTTAGCTGTAGCTGTTTGAGGAACCTCCGTACTGTTTTCCATATTGGCTGCTCCAGTTTATAATCCCACCAATAGTGTAGGAGGGTTCCCCTTTCTCCGCATCCTTGCCAGCACTTATTATTCTCTGTAATTTTGATAATGGCCAGTCTAACTGGGGTGAGATGATATCTCAATGTGGTTTTGATTTACATTTCCCTGATGCTGAGGGATGTTCAACATTTCTTCATGTGTCTATTGGCCATTTGTATATCTTTGTTTTTTTACTGTTAATTTGTTTGAGTTCCTCACGTATTCTGGATATTAATCCTTTGCCAAATGCATAGTTTGTAAATGTTTTCTCCCACTCTGTAGATAGTTTTTTTTTTTTCATTCTGTTAATTGTTTCTTAAAGCTTTTTATTTTTACATAATCCCACTTGTTTATTTTTCCTTTTGTTGCCTGTGCTTTTGGGGTCATATTCATCAAGTCTTTGCCCAGTCCTACTTCCTAAAGTGTTTCCCCTATGTTTTCTTTTAGGAGTTTTATTATTTCAGGTTTTATATTTAAGTCTTAAATCCATTTTGAGTTGACTTTAGCATATTCTGAGAGGTATGACTCTATTTTCCTTCAATATATGGACGTCCAGTTTTCCCAGATTCTATATATGGACGTCCAGTTTTCCCAGCACTACTTATGTATGTATGTTCTTATTGTCTTTGCCAAAGATCAGGTGGCTGTAAGTATGTTGTTTGATTTCTGCATTCTCTATTCTGTTTCATTGGTCTGAGTGTCTGTTTTTACACTGGTACCATGCTTTTTTGATTACAATAGCTTTGTAGTTGTTTTAGTCCATTTTGGGTTGCTATAACAGAATACCTGAGACTGGGTAATTTACAAGGAAAAGAGGTTTATTTGGCTTACAATTCTAGGACAGTTGCATCTGGCATGGGCCTCAGGCTTCTACTCATGGCAGTAGGTGGCAGGCTGTCAGTGGGTATGAGCAGATCACATGGCAAGAGGAAGCAAAAGAGAGAGAGAGGAGGTGCCAGGGTCCTTTAAACAATCAGCTCTCACAGGAACTAATAGAGCGAGAACTCACTCTCTA
>NW_007737198.1:49709-50275 GCF_000696425.1 Galeopterus variegatus | reverse complement strand
GTTCCATATGAACATTAGAATTGTTTTTTATCTATTTCTGTGAAAAATGCCACTGGTATTTAGATGGAGATTGCATTGAATCTATAGATAGCTTTGCATAGTATGAACATTTTCACAATGTTTATTCTTCCAATCCAAAGTCGTGGACTGTCTTTCCATCTTTTTGTGTCCTCTTCAATTTCTTTCAACAGTGGTTTGTAGTTCCTGTTGTAGAGACCTGAGTTGTTGTGATTTTATTATTTTTTTTTAGAAAGAGAAGTCTTTGACATTCTTTTCTACTGTTCAATAAGAGAACAGTATAACTTTCTTATAGACTAAATGGATTTTTAATCTCTTTCCTTTTTTTAAAAAAAATTTTTATTTTGTCAATATACAATGTAGTTGATTATTATGTCCCATCACCAAAACCTCCCTCCCTCCTCCCTCTCCCCCCTCCCACCCAAGAATGTCCTTTCCGTTTGCTTGTTGTAACAACTTCAAAAAAAGTATAGTTGTTATATCTTCTTCCCCACCCCACACCCCCCGGTTTTTTTTTTTTTTTTTTTTTTTTTTTTTTTTTTTTTTTT
>NW_007737198.1:47740-48534 GCF_000696425.1 Galeopterus variegatus | reverse complement strand
GTGTGTGTGTGTGTGTGTTTTTGTGTGTGTTTGTGGGTGAATTAATTTGTTTATTTTTTTAGCTCCCACCAATAAGTGAGAACATGTGGTATTTCTTTTTCTCTGCCTGACTCGTTTCACTCAATATTATTCTCTCAAGGTCCATCCATGTTGTTGCAAATGGCAGTATTTCATTCGTTTTTATAGCTGAGTAGTATTCCATTGTGTAGATATACCACATTTTCCGTATCCACTCATCTGATGATGGACATTTGGGCTGATTCCAGCTCATGTCTATTGTGAAGAGTGCTGCAATGAACATTGGGGAGCAGGTATATCTTCGACTTGATGATTTCCATTCCTTTGGATATATTCCCAGCATTGGGATAGCTGGGTCATATGGTAAATCTATCTGCAACTGATTGAGGAACCTCCATACCATTTTCCATAGGGGTTGCACCATTTTGCATTCTCACCAACAATGTATGAAAGTTCCTTTTTCTCCACAACCTCACCAGCATTTATCGTTCAGCGTCTTTTGGATTTTAGCCATCCTAACTGGGGTGAGATGGTATCTCAGTGTGGTTTTGATTTGCATTTCCCGGATGCTGAGTGATGGTGAGCATTTTCTCATATGACTGTTGGCCATTTGTATATCTTCCTTAGAGAATTGCCTGATTAGCTCTTTTGTCCATTTTTGAATTGGGTTGCTTGTTTTTTTCTTGTAAAGTTGTTTGAGTTCCTTAAATATTTTGGATATTAGTCCTTTGTCGGACGTATATTTTGCAAATATTTTCTCCCACTCTGTTGGTTGT
>NW_007737198.1:42885-46917 GCF_000696425.1 Galeopterus variegatus | reverse complement strand
CCTTTGATACTTTTTTCTTTTTTCTTTTTTCTTGTCTGCTTGTATTATTCCACAGAGCCCATCTTCAAGAACCGAGGTTCTCTCTTCAACTTCCGTTATCCTGCTGGTTAAACTCTCCAATGTGTTTTTTATTTCGCTGAATAACTTCTTCAGTTCGGCAAGTTCAGTTCGGCTACATTTTTTTTTATGACAGTGATTTTCTTGTACATTTCCTCTTTCAGGTCCTGTATGTTTTTCCTGGTTTCATCATGCTGTCTAGCTGTGTTTTCTTGTATCTCATTCAGTCTCTTTAGGATTAACACTCGAAATTCCCTGTCATTCATTTCAAGGGCTTCTTGTTCTATAGGATCTAGAGTTTGAGATTTATTTACTTTTGGTGGTGTACTTTCTTGGTTTTTTGCATTTCTGGTATCTCTTTTTGGGTGTTTGTTCATTTTGGCAGGGAGATTCACTCGGGTCTTGGACCTCTGCGGGAAGTCTCTTCTCTAGTCAGTTTGAATTCTACTACGTTGCTGGATACCGCCCTGCTGGTCCCATAAGTTATGTGTGTTCTGCACCTCGCTATGGGGGCGTTTTCCCACTCTGTGTGCACTAGGTGGGGCTGTTGAACCTTGCAAAGGGGTCCCTCAGGGTGTGTAATTATTATTTTTTTTCCCGAGACTCCGCCTCCTTTTGCCGGGCCCCTCCCCACTCTGTGCACTCAGAACAGTGCTGAGGCGTGTCTTCTGCAAACCTCGTCTTTCAGCTGAGACATCAAAGCTGTGCCCTGCCCCACCCTGCCCAGGAAGAGTTTCAGGTGTCTAGTCTCTCCAACTGCAGAGTGTGAGCTCCTCGGGGGAGGGTCTCACAACACACAGTTCCTCTTTGACTCCCCCCTGCACGGGTTGACCCTCTGGGAGAGCTCTCTGGCAGCTTCAATGTAGCTCCAGAGTGCTCCAGGCTCCCCTCTCCCAACCAGAAATCAGTTAGGGGTTCTCCAAAACTGAGGCCCACAGAGATAGTGTCTGCCTCCCAGAAACAGGGAGTTTACCTGGGGCTGAAGCGCAGGGTGTGGTGGAGAGACGATCTGGGTGGGCTCCTCTTCCCTTCCCTCCCGACGCTGGCCGGGGGCTTCCCACACTACCAGCCCTGTCAGAGATCCTCGGGGAGAGTGGGATTGTAGGCTGGTACACAGGCCCCGGGGGGCTCCGTGTCGAGGTAAGCAAGTGGCACGTCTCAGTGAGGAGCCGCGCCAAGCAAAGATGGCTGGCCTGCCTGATCTGAGCTGACCATCTCCGCCCCCACCCGAGAAAATGGAGGCAGCTCTGTTGCGGGCGCCTAGCCTGGTGTTGTAGGCTGGAGCCGGGTTGGCGGGGACCAGTCGGGCTTCTGTCCCACAAGTGGGGCTGGACTGGGGGTGACTCACAGAGCTCACAGAGGTGGGCCGGTCCAGCGCCTTCCACTCCATTTCTGTGTTGTCTCTTCTGGCTTACTTGGCCTTTGTTGTATTGGGCTGCTTGCTTGAACCCGCAGCATGGCTTGGGCACTCTCAGGAGTCTTCTTTTGTGACGGCCCTAAAACCTCGAACGTGTAGTTGCTTGTTTGTCATTGTAGGTTTGTTGTTCAAAGATTTATTCGTTTTTTTGTTGCTCTTGGAAATGCAAATAGTACTCTGGTATCACAGCGCGCACTTCTCAGGGCCGCACTGTCTCCCGGCACGGCCGCTCCAGACCCGTCGCCATCTTAAAGTCCTCTTTCCTTTCTTTTGATAGACTGTATCACTTTTGTGTCTAGAATGGATTCTATCTACCTTTTTTATTTTATCTGGATAGAGAAATAAGATGAGATTAACTTAAACAAACCAACAAATAACCAAAAAAATATTTTTCCCAGGCATTGTTTCACATTGGTTGGGCAATGAAATGAAACTGATATTTCTGGAGAAGACCTTTAAAATTGGCTTTCTCATCTCAGAGTGATACCCATAGTCCTTCCTGCAACTTGTACCTAATATTAAGATTTCCAGTAATCATCTGTGTCCTTGCAGATGGAAACAATGGTAATCAGAAATGAAGAAGAACACCAAGTTCTTCAAGGATTTGCGAAGCCATCGTAACAGCCATGGATTGGCTACTTCTGTAATTCTTTTACATGAGATCATAAACCAATTCATGTATGATCTTGAAGGCTTTGTTAGTTTACTACTTTACAGTTGTTGAGTGCAATTCTCACATTATAAATTTGTTCTACTTGTGCATCTGAGATTTGTTTTATTTTTAACATATTTTTTACTGTCTCAATATTTAAATCATCTCTATGCTAATATCAATAAAATTAATTACTGTGCTTTATTCCTATTTTGATTTGCATATTTTTATTAACATATAGTTCATGCAAATGGATTTGAGAATGTAAATTGCTTGTCCAAGTGATTTCAACAATGCCAGTTAATAATTCATTTTTCTAGTAATGCAGTTTTGGGAACAGATGCTTCACAAATACTTATTGGTTTATTATAACATTTTTAAAAAACTATTTATTTATTTAGGATTCATGTATAAAATCTAACTTATAGATGAGATTTACAGAGGAAAGTGTAATAGACTTACAAATGGATAGGTAAAAAAAGAATTATCAGCCACTGACAGAGTTCTGCTTCCTGAAGCATGCAAAGTTCAGTTGTGCTTTACCCACTGCTCTTCAAAGATTTTTGATCTTTGATAAAGAATTTGCTAATACTTTAAAGCTTTAAACTTAAGGTCTATAAAGATTTTTGTTCTTCTGATTCTGATATGTGATAGTTTTACTTAAGGAAGAAAATGTCTACAATATCTAGACCAACAACTCACCACCCCGGGGCATTTTTGGGATACTAACATTACAGTGAGAAAATATAAGAGATGTCCAAAAATCCTAGCTAAGTATATAATGTATTAAAGAAAATGAAATGACCTAGAGATTGGGCACTGTATGAATTCACATTGAGGAAGATTTAATCTTTTTTTTTTTTTTTTTGGTCCTTAAAATTTATTTTATTGTCCCCTCACAGTTTTGCCTAACTAGAGGTGTAAATCTATATCACATTCATCATAAAAGATGTTCTTGATTGTTCATCATCACAGTGATGTTGAACTTTCTTCTGTGTATTATTGCATGTAATTTTGCTTTTTTCCTGGAACCTATCTGTTGTGGACTGAATTATGTCTGTCCCCTTTCCCAAATTCATATGTTAAATCCCTAATCTCCATTGTGAATGTACATGGAAATAGAGCTTTTAGGAGATAATTAAAATTAAATGAGGTCAGAAGAGTGGGGTTTTATTCTAATAGGATTGATGGCCTTGTAAGAACAGGAAGAGAGAGAGAGGTCATGTGAAGATACAGCGAGAGGAAACCATCTGCAAGCCAGGAAGAGGGCCCCCATCAGGACCCCACCATCTGGCTACCTGGTCTCGAACCTCCAGCCTTCACAAATCTGAGGAAATACATTTCTGTTGTTTAAGCCACCCAGTCTATGGTATTTTGCTATGGCAGCCTGAGCCGGCTAAAACGCTATCTTATTTTAACTTATGTCATTGTTGTCTGTGGTTTTTCTTTTTTTCCCTCTTGGGTTGTACGTTTTTAGGTCTATTTTTTATTTTTCCTTGTAATCTCCACCACTCAGTTCCTTTCCATTGTAACTCCTTAATTAATATGTTTGAGCACATCCATTACTGACTAAAAGAAATCCCGAACTGCAATTACATTTAAAGAGGAGTGTAGTATCACAGAATGCGAGACTGAATGAAGTTCACGTACCCAAACACTTTCTCCAGACATCTAACAGCTCAAATTGCCTCCTTGCCCCCTGAAATAGCACCAGAAATATCTAAAGAATATGAGTGATAGCTGATAACCATTCTTTATAATTTAATCTTCTTCTTTTGGCTGTGAAAATAATTCTTTTTTTTTTTATTTCATTTTCATGATTTTTATTTTATTTTATTTTATTTTTTTTTTTAATTTTTATTTTGTCAATATACACTGAATATGATTATTATGGCCCATCACCGAC
>NW_007737198.1:39465-39927 GCF_000696425.1 Galeopterus variegatus | reverse complement strand
GGAAGGACAATTCTTTAAAATGAATATTCCTGGGAACACTCTGCCTCTCCATTATGATTCTAGTGTTCTACAGTAAAGCCCTGGAATCTGTAATTTTAAAAGAAATTTAGGCAATACTGATTTAGATGGCCCATAGACTCTTTTTTTGGAAACAGTGTTCTAATTCTTTTCCTCCTCATATAGTTGAACGTTAGCTTTTGGACATACCCAAAATCACCTTCACATTCCATAGTAAAAAGGAAAATAATACTGGGAGAGGGATATATCCTGTCTAAACCACAATTATAATGTCAATGGAATTATTTGACAAGAACTCAAGTAGAAATTGTAGTTTCTTATCATTTCAACTATAAATGAATTCCACCTATGAGCAAAGTGGTAAAATGTTATGACTAACATGTTCATAATTCATACCCTTTTTGATGAAGAAAATATGATAGACTTAAATCCACATGTATTGGT
>NW_007737198.1:36567-38834 GCF_000696425.1 Galeopterus variegatus | reverse complement strand
GGACTTGGGACTTCCCAGCCTTCCAAACTGTAAGAAATACCTTTTGTTCTTCCTTATAAAATCACCCAGTTTCAGATATTTTGTTATAAGCAACAGAAACAGACTAATAAACCCCCCTCATTCTCCCTTTTCTCACCTCTGGTAACTATAGGTGTGTTCTCTTCTTTTAAAAATTCAATGTATTATTGTTTTCTTTCTTTCTTTCTTAGTTCCCACTTATGAGTGAGGACATGCAGTATTTATCTTTCTGTATCTTGCTTATTTCACTTAACATAATTTTCTCCAAACTCATTCACATTGCTGTGAATGGGAGAATTTCATTATTTTTAATGGCTGAATAGCATTCCATGGTGTATATACACCACATTTTCCTTATCCAGTCATCTGTCGATGGACATTTAGGTAGGTTCCATATCTTGGCTATTGTAAATATAGTTGTGAAGAATACAGGAGTACAGTTATCCCTTCGGCATGATGACTTCCATTCCTTTGGGTATATACCCAGTGGTGGGATTGCTGGACCATATGGTAGTTCTATCTAAAGTCGTTTGAGGAATCTCCATACTGTTTCCCATAATGACTTGCTAGTTTACAGTCCCACCAACAATGAAGAAGGGTTCCCCTTTCTCCACATGTTCACCAGCATTTGTTTTTCTCAGTCTCTTTGATAACAGCCAATTTAGCTAGGGTGAGTTTTATTTTAATCAGTATAATCAAATTAAAAGATAGCTGTAAGTCTGTTCAAACAACTAGAACAAACCTTATTAAAAGAAGGGTTAGAAATGTGATTCATACCTATTGAACGTTTGTTATGCGATAGGTACCTTGAAAGGTGTCTTACATGTATAAATGTTTACAACTTTCCTCGTCAATATTATCATTCCTATTTTTCAGATAAAAAAATTAATACTCAGGGAGGGTAAGTAACTTTCTCAAGGCTAGATATTGACAGAATCAGGAAATAAAATGGGATTTTTATGAATATTGTTTATTTATTTAGGAATAGGCACTCATACATACTACTCGAGGTATAAATTTCTATAGGTAGGCCGGAGTAATGTTTGGTATCTGTGTATTTAGATTTCTTTATTTTATACCTAATGTTTATGATTTTTTCTAAAAGTGGTGAAGGATTTTTTTGCTAATAGAGTCATAGTAACTCAGTCTCATAAAATGAACTAAGCATTTTTGAAATGTTTGACTGTCGGTTATGATGCAACTAACTCTTTCTAGTGTATCTATGTATCTGATTTACTCAATGCATTAATTAAAAATGATAACATTAAATCTATGTATCTGATTTACTCAATGCATTAATTAAAAATGATAACTGGCCATATAGCAATTTTGATAAAGAAAATCAAAACAAAAATAGGCATAAAGTCTTTTCTAAGCATCAATAATCATCTTAAATGGGGAATTTGAAGATAATCTTAGATTTATCATTATGTTCAGTATTAGCCTGTTCCTTTCTTTGAGTGATAAGCTTGGAAAACCCAGATTAGCTGTCCAAATGACCCTCTTCTCAAGTGAGTATGGCTGAAAAGTAGAAAGGCTCATTGGTTTTGGTGTAAGAACTTCTACAACATCCTCCATCTCAGAAGAATTGTATGTCTGGAAAAGCTTACCCATACTGTTGGAAAGGATTTTGAGGGTTATTGCTCTGGAGGCCATGGCCATTAGTTACTGTCCTAGAAGCAAAAGATCATCAAAGTGTGTGCTATTCTAATTTTTATTATAACCGCCATATACCACCTGCAGAATAGGGTTTAGAAACATTACAATCCCATCAAGTCAGATGGATATTTTTCCATTCTTGTCCTCTTCCAAGGGTACTTAGGAGCTTGCTTATAACACAAGAGCCTTTGTGCAATATGACAATGTTCAGTTTGAAAACAGTCATGATATCAGACAGACCCCCGTATAAGTGTTGTCATTGAATAGGTTAGAATACTTTTTATCAATAGCCGTTTTGAATTAGCTTAATAGTACGTGTCCACACAATTGTGGCATAGTAGAGATTTTGTGAGCATAGGTGGCTTCTTTGCGTGTTATTCAATTCTTTATTGACACCTCAGACATTCATGGTAATTTCATTATAGTTGTAGAATTGGACAGAGATCCAGCTGGCAATGGTAGATATTATGGTTAGACAAGCTTCATTAGGTTTTTATTTTTAATAGATGCTTTTCAATGACTGTTTTTGCTTCTTGTGAGCATGTATATGTGACCTAAAGACTGAATTTAGAAATAAGTTGTATCTACTA
>NW_007737198.1:34385-36310 GCF_000696425.1 Galeopterus variegatus | reverse complement strand
CTTCTTGTGAGCATGTATATGTGACCTAAAGACTGAATTTAGAAATAAGTTGTATCTACTACCAAAGGAGATATACCTTATATGTATGGCTAATAGCCCAGTCCTATATGGTCCAATGAAATTTTACTCACTTACTTACTACTCAATGATTGATCTTGCAATTTGCATAAGATTTCCACCCCATGTATGATTTTGTAGCATCATGCATTGATCATTTGGAAAACATCGGTTCAATGAGTTATAAAGATCTTTCAAGTATAGATGCACTTTATTTACTATATCAGAAAGTCACATATGTTGATATTACTAACTGATCTTATCATGAGAATTCTTAAGAACTGGGAAAGAGTCATGCTCACAGTGCCTAATACAAGTTTTCTTAAATTATAATTTTTCACTTGAGAGTCAGTTTTGCCATTGACGAAAATACTATAAGTTGATTTCCTTAAATTGACAGTCTTACTTCATTTATTTTCAGACACTATCCATCTAATAACCAAGTCTGAATAATCATAATTTATTTGTTTTCTTTTAAGCAAAAATAATATTCTCCAAAACTCTCTGAAACTAGCCTCTTATACAAGAGCACAAGCTCTTTTCCAAGAGACAACTATTTTACTCTAAAATCTGTTTTTCCTTCTGATACCTCTTTCTCTCTAATCCATCTCACCCCAAAATCCCCATAGATGACTTAGACTTTTCTAAAATGTTATAATAATGAAATTAAGTTCTTTTAAGTACATTTTTATGTTTGGCTTTTTTCACTAAACATACTTATATTGAGATATATATCATTGAGCATGTTAGTTGCTTAAGACTTTTCATTACTGAGGTGTATTCCATTGTATAAAAATACCAAAATTTGTTTATTCATTAACCTGTTAATGAAAACTATGCTGTTTCCAGTTTGGGGCTATTATAAATAGTCTTTACAAACATGTGTGTACAAGTCCTTCTGTTGGTATATACTTTCGTTTATCTGGAGGGAATACTTCACAGGGGTATGGCTTGATCATATGGTAGGTATATGTTTAACCTTTTGCGAAACTGCAAACCTGTTTTCTAAAGTGGTTGCACCATTTTACATTCTCACCAGTAAATCCGGTCTTTGCTCCTCTATATTGACTATAAAAATAATTTCAATCATTTTTATACTTGCTATTGTAAAATCTCTCTTGAGTGACAGTTATAAAGATCTCAAATTTTAACAAAAANAAAAATAATTAAATTTTATTAAATTTTAATGAAAAATAATTTCTTAAATTCCTTTCTGAAGTCTGATATTTGCTGGAACATCTTTTTCTTACATTTGTAGGGCATTCTTATAATTTCATCTGAAAAAGCTCAATAATTTCAAAACTAGCATAATTTCCTTTAGTGAGAGAAAAAGAAACTTGTTTTAGAGTGTTATTCATTTTATTAAATCTAAATCTTCTATAAGAACAATGCAAAGACTAGAATCCCCATTTTTTGCTTCCACATTTAAATAGTCAGAAAGCAAACACCAAGTATCTCTAGGGGTTGTTGGAGTGTGATGGACTTTCTTGGATTAGCTCACTATTGCAAGGTAAAAAAAATTTAAATTTTATCCTTTTTATTGCTCCCTGATTCAGAATTATTTAAGATACCATATATCTATGTCACTTTTAAAGTTCTGATTGCATAAATTACGTTCTGATTTAAAAAATAACTTTGCTATTCTGAACATTTAATTCTCTTTATTAAGATGAGAACCAATTAATGTTTCTTTTGTTGCTTGTGTTAAAATGTTAAATTTATTTTTCTATTTGTATCTTATACAATGTAATTTATCAGAAATTTAGATTATGTAAATTATGCAAAGATTGTGTATTTTAAGATTTATTCTTATTTAATATTGATAAACTCTAGACTTTTAGATATACATTTTATGATAATAATTTTAT
>NW_007737198.1:32713-33811 GCF_000696425.1 Galeopterus variegatus | reverse complement strand
TCTTATTTAATATTGATAAACTCTAGACTTTTAGATATACATTTTATGATAATAATTTTATATTATATATCCAGTTTAGGTTTTGGTAGTGGTATTATGGGATAAACTGATTAGTAATCTGTAAATATACTAACAGACTCATTGAAGTAAAAACTGTTCTTCCAGGCAATAAATTTTGGTTGAATAAAGAAACATTTTTTAATCCCTAAATTATTTTCTTTTTTAAAAATTCAACGTTTAGATAGAAAATTATTTTCTCAACATAGGAATGAAAGAGAAGATCACAGATTACACACCCCCTAGAAACACGCATGGCTAATAAATACATTCTAACTTGTCTTTGCTGGGGAGAGGGAAGTGGGGAGTGGGGCTAAGCCCAGAGTCCTCCATCTTAAGACCCTGGGGGCTTCTGGTTCTGGCTCTGGCTCTGTCATCGTCTCCTTCCAGGTTGCCCCTAAATTACTTTCTATATAGGTTTTCCCACTGGTGCATTTCAGTTTTCTCAAAATATTCCTGAGGGCTGAGAATTATGAAAAATATGTGTGGAAGAAGTACTGTTTTTTCCAAGTGAGAATCTGAATTTGTGGTAAGTCATCATTATAGCTAAAATTTATTGGCTGCCTAATATATTAGGCTTTAAGCTAGTTGCTTTACATATATTATTTCCTTTAATACTTTCAAAGGCCTCATAAACAAGGTACTATTATTAACCACATGTTACAGCTGAAGATAATGAGGTTGACTCATTTTTGCTGAAGGACACAAAGCTAGGAAATAGCAGAGTTAGGATTTAAGGTAAGCCAGCCTGACTCCATGAAATTCACTATGTACGCAATGATAATTTGTATACAGCCCCTTTTCACGAGATTGATGAAATTTCTTGTCTCTAATTTTGTATTTTGGAGCTCTGCTATTATATATTGCATATTATATCACCTTTCCTAGTGTGTGTGTGTGTGTGTGTGTGTGTGTGTATGCATAAAAGACTCAGAGATACAAACATTTTGAGAAGAGTTGTTTATATGAAATAAAATTACGGCCGGCCCGGTGGCGCACTGCTACAGTGCGCCGCTTGGGAAGCGCGGCGGTGCTCCTGCC
>NW_007737198.1:20937-32104 GCF_000696425.1 Galeopterus variegatus | reverse complement strand
CGGTACGGGGGCGACACTGAGGGTTGCGATCCGTTGCCGGACATGGAAAAAGACAAAAAGAGAAAAAAAAAAAAAGAAAGAAGAAAAAGAAATAAAATTACAAGAGTGTTCAGGCTTTTGAATGATTGACTCACAGTTTAAATAAATGCAACAAGTAATCACTGAGGGTTGCGATCCGTTGCCGGACACGGAAAAAGACAAAAAGAGAAAAAAAAAAAAAGAAAGAAAAAAAAGAAATAAAATTACAAGAGTGTTCAGGCTTTTGAATGATTGACTCACAGTTTAAATAAATGCAACAAGTATTTGTAGCAAAAGCAAAAACACCAAAAGATTATAAAATTACGCTAACAGATTTCCAGAAAGAAAAACAGCGTGTCTCATTGAACTATTATCTCTGAAAATGTTGTTACTTATCTTCAGATATCAGCATTCCAAAAATCAAAGATGAAATTACCTTTGTTAGGAAATCTGTAATTTACAGAAAAAAAATAAATGAAATATTTATTTATTTTGAAGATGTGAACCGGACAAGGTGACCCATGGATATTTCTATTTTTATTAATTTTTCATTGACAAACTGAATTGAAAAATAGTCTCACTGATTGGCCTCTGGGGGCGATGTGCAAGAGATAATTTATAAGCTCATGGATCCAAGATAATTCACAAAGTTCATGTGTCCAAGGCAATGTCAAGAAATGAAAAAGTAGCCCCACAAAATACATGCAAGAACATTTATTAGGCCACACAGGTATAGACAGTAGCTTTCAATATGGCAATGTGACCATTGAGAAACTCTGATTTCTGTGGGGAAGGTGTCAGTCTTTGAATTATTCACTTGGAACTTATGATCCCTGGTCTTTTGGCTTGCAGTAGTAAGACAAAGAGCCTGTCACTTAAGAAAGATGTTGATGAGATGGTGAGACCAACTCTGATTTGTGTTGTGGGGAAAACCCATGTTTTTCCTACTTTTTCTTGAGGTCGACTTTCCTCATCGTCTGACACCAGGATAACACTGCCACAGCACTATTGACCCATCAGATTTTACAACCTCTCAAGTCAGGGTGGGAGACCTATGCCACAGGCATCACACTAGAACATTCTGCCGAACACTACCTAAAATCCTTTGAGTTGAGACTAGAGCATTTCTCACTAACGTACTTACCTTTCCAAGTACTAAATCATGAAAAAAATCAGTCACAAAATTTGGAAAATGCCAAAAAAGTTTAATACTTTTGGATGAATTAAAGCTTAACCATCAACAAATAGGCTTTACTGGTTTGAAGGAATCCAGTGAAGTCAAGCTGACAACGTAGCAGGAAATGCTGACAAGTGGAGTCAAACGTTAAAGTCGCCATTTTTGGAAACAGAAGAGGAGCATGTTGGAGAAGCCATCACGATCTAATCAGTCTTGCTTGTAGCTGTTGCCATGCAGCATGAGTGTGTATATGAGTGTATTGCTTATAAAGGTGAGTCATTCTTGCAAATAAAATTAATGTTAATAGACATATACATTTATATAAATCCTATGCATGTTATACTAAAAAATAGAAGAGTTTTGTAAGCAAAATAAGTTGTTAAATTTACAGTTTTGACATATGATTCTTTGTAGTGCTATAAGCCTTGTTAGGAGAGCTTAATCGTCATTCTAATCTGCAATAATGTTCACTGGTATTTTCCAATGTTTAACTTATTCACTGTAAGTTACGTTTCTTAGTAAAAATTGTTTAAATTAATAATTATTCTTTATTAAACAAATTTAGAATTCTCTAATAATTAGTAAGAAGTTTAAAGAATGTCAAAAATAATTTTTAGGAAAGATAAAAGAAATCCATTACCTTATTGTCAGATATATTTTACATCACTGCAATGTAAAGTGCAGTGCAATTCATAGGCATCTTGAACTTACTGATAGCACAGAAAGGATAAAAACTCTGACAATAATCCTTTGAACCAATGCTGACAGCTCCTAAGAATGTATGCACAATTTTGCAGTATGTGAAGGGACACTATCTAGAAAAATAATTAAGGTATCTTCTGTAGTAGACAGATTGTCTGTCAACACCACCTCAAAGAAAAGTGAATTCTTGAGAATTCCCAGGAATTCTGATTTCTAATTTTGAATCCCAAAGATTAATATCTTTTGGAACTTTGGAAACACTAGTTGAGATAAAGTAGGCACTACCGGGTTAAGTCCATTAAAATTTATGACTTCTGAATCAGCTGATGCTGATCCAATAGGTTTATGTCCCTGCTGTTATTTTTCTAATTTATTAAAATTGATAGTTACTGGTTATTTTAAAAAAATCTTCTTTCCTAACATTAACATTTAAGGCTATATAATTTTATATAAACATCTTTTTCAAATTAAAAAAAAAATTAATACGTATTACTTATTCTGTTCAAAATATTTCCTGACACCAATTGTGATTTCTTCTTTAATCTATGCATTTCTTAATGGCAAATTATACAGGGGAGTTTATAATTATCTTTTTTGTTACTATTTCTAACTTATTTCCACTGTAGTCAGAAAGCATACTTTTTATAATTTTAACCCTTTGAAATTTTTTAAGGCTTAATTAATGCCCCCGAAATATGCAATTTAAAAAAAATGTTCACGTGTACTTGTAAAGAACATGCATTCAAACTTCTGGAGAACAGAGTCCTATATTTTTCAATTAGACACTTTTTGTTAATCATGCTTCTATAAATTTCTATATCCTTAGTGATTTTTGTGTAATTATTTTGTATGACTATTCATGAGGTATATTAAATCTCCCACTGTGAATGTAGGTTTGTTTATTTTCCCTTTTATTTGGGTCTATTTTAGTTTGATCTATTTTGAGACTACACTATTAGTTGCATGCTAATTTATAAAGGTCAAATTTTCCTGAAGATTTGAACTTTGTATTACTATGAAGTATTCTTGTTTATTTCTCACAATACTTTTTTAAAATTTAAAATCTACTTTTCTAACATAACTATAGTAGCTTTATTTTGATCAGTTATTTAGTGATGCATCTTTTTTCCATTTTTTTACTTCTGATTTTTCTGTTTCATATTTTAAGTATCAGGTTTTTTTTTTTTTTTTAAGAGACCAAGGAAGACACTCTGTTTCATCTATTTCTATGTCACGTAATCCCCAATATATTTTGGTATTAGGATTCTAATTACAATTATGTTTTACTTCTTCATCGTATCCCTTAAGTGTATTTCCCTCTCTTCTGTATTTTCCTTTTTTTTTTTTTTTTTTTTTTTTTTTTTGTCTCTATTAGCTTCATGCTCAGGATTTTCTTCTGCTTCTGGTCTTTTAATATATATTCCAATGTAATGATTATCTCTTCAGCTGTGTCTACTGCCCTGTTAAAATTATCCATTGACTTTCATTATACCACAGTATCCTGATTATTTTCTAATTTCACTAGATTGTTCCTTCTATTCTCCTTTGATGGTTTTCCTACTTTACCAAAGCTTTCATTGTTGGAATTACTCCATTCTTGATCGTAGTTACTCTGCAAAATTATTCTTTTCTCCTTCATTATCATAATCTCATAAATTCAAATATTATCTACTTTGAACTACTTTATATCTTCCCCATTTATTTTCATATCTAAACTGAATGTTTATATATCAAATTGTTCAAATTCTTCAGGAATTTTTCCCATAATTTTTAAAATTTTCAGTCTGTTTACTTATTTGTTTTTGCTTACTCCTTCCCTTCATTAGTTAAAATGCTTACAACTTAAGAAAGTTCTTTGTCAACCACTTGCCCTAATTTAACTAGCACTCTTTCCTCCTTTATTCAATTTCATGTTAACTTATTGTCCTCATTTTTTTAGTTCTTTTTCCTCTTATCCTCAGTCTACTGCCATCTAGCTAACAACTTAAGAAAGTTCTTTGTCAACCACTTGCCCTAATTTAACTAGCACTCTTTCCTCCTTCATTCAATTTCATGTTAACTTATTGTCCTCGTTTTTTTAGTTCTTTTTCCTCTTATCCTCAGTCTACTGCCATCTAGCTGTGTCTTCATCACAGTATGCAAACCTTGCTAGTAATATAGACGCATTATTACTAAATCTAACNTTTTTTTTTTTTTTTTTTGTCTCTATTAGCTTCATGCTCAGGATTTTCTTCTGCTTCTGGTCTTTTAATATATATTCCAATGTAATGATTATCTCTTCAGCTGTGTCTACTGCCCTGTTAAAATTATCCATTGACTTTCATTATACCACAGTATCCTGATTATTTTCTAATTTCACTAGATTGTTCCTTCTATTCTCCTTTGATGGTTTTCCTACTTTACCAAAGCTTTCATTGTTGGAATTACTCCATTCTTGATCGTAGTTACTCTGCAAAATTATTCTTTTCTCCTTCATTATCATAATCTCATAAATTCAAATATTATCTACTTTGAACTACTTTATATCTTCCCCATTTATTTTCATATCTAAACTGAATGTTTATATATCAAATTGTTCAAATTCTTCAGGAATTTTTCCCATAATTTTTAAAATTTTCAGTCTGTTTACTTATTTGTTTTTGCTTACTCCTTCCCTTCATTAGTTAAAATGCTTACAACTTAAGAAAGTTCTTTGTCAACCACTTGCCCTAATTTAACTAGCACTCTTTCCTCCTTTATTCAATTTCATGTTAACTTATTGTCCTCATTTTTTTAGTTCTTTTTCCTCTTATCCTCAGTCTACTGCCATCTAGCTATGTCTTCATCACAGTATGCAAACCTTGCTAGTAATATAGACGCATTATTACTAAATCTAACAGATGTATTTTAATATTTACAATACTTACCCTAGCATCATCAATTTACCCTTTGTCAATTCTTCTTGCATATTTTATTTAACACAACATATCCATAATATTATAATTTTAACAATATAGAAATTATTATTGCGACAATTTACATTGAATTTTTCTTTCTAAAGTCTTCAAAATTCAATGTTTATTTTAGGCTTACAGTGTTTTCAGGCCCTGCAAATACGTCACCTGTGTATAGATATCATAAAATGTAGAGATAAAAAGTAATTTGATATACCCAAGTTTTCTCAAATATATATCAATGTTTTTTTGAAAAACTGAATCAAGTATCAAAAATGTTTAATTTAATATCTGCATTTTATTGGCAAAACTGTTTCTTTTTTTAAGAAGAATTAATTTGGCTTTGAAGTAAAAGCATACCCAATCATATCTATAAATGTACAATTTCAGTTTCAAGAGTGTGTCTTACATTACTCAACTCAACCTGTCTAGTAGGACACAAACGAGTTTTCCTTTCATTGGTACTTCAAATTTTCTCATTGATAAGCAGTGTGATATCAGTGTGATAAGATACCAATCAAACTGTTGTTCTATCTTGGATTATTGAGTAATTGGTAAGCTTTCCTTTGTTTTATAAAAAGTCTAGAACTTGAAATAACAATACAGTAAATCTTTATTAAGACTCTTCACAACTCAGCCAATGAACATTTGCAAATGACACAAGATCATTACATTCTTTGTCTATTTTTTTTACTGTTTCCAAAAACTGGTGATTTTTCATAGCATTCGCATGTATATACTGAAAACTTCCAACAACTATATTCCTGACAGTTTTTACACATTTTACTTGGGAAAATTGACACCAAATATTTTCAAAGTGCGTCATACAGTGCAATAAAACAACAGGGGAAACAGTCTGTTTTAAAGCTCCAATAAATCTGGAACACAATCTTTAATCTAGCAGTACTTTTTTTCACAGATGCAAAATGATTTAGAAATGATCTATGCTATAAAATCAATTTTGTGAGCTACAAATTGTCATTTCTTTATAAATCTGGAAGTGCTTTGAGGAAAAAAAAATCCCCAAATATTAATTGACCAGTATCTCCTATGTTGCACAATTTACATTTTGTGAGCTACAAATTGTCATTTCTTTATAAATCTGGAAGTGCTTTGAGGAAAAAAAAAATCCCCAAATATTAATTGACCAGTATCTCCTATGTTGCACAATTTATATAAACCTGAAATATGAAAATTTAAATTTTTAATCAATTGATCATTGAGATTATTAGGAAAGATCTTATGCAGGCAATTGTTTGGTGACAATTGAAAATATTTCACTATTCTCTTTTAAAATATTTTTTTTCTTTTACTCATAATTTTCTAATGAAATTTACATAACTGAAATAATTTACATTTACCATTTCTTCATACAATCATGACACCTCATTATTTTTAATGACCTCTGAAGGTCAACCATTTACATAAAAAATAACTGACCCCATATACAGCAAAGTTGTTGCTAAAGAACTCTGGCATACAAAGAGATCATATAATTTATATTATTTACCTTGATTATTTATCTTTGCTGATGGTTTACCTTATACTATGTAATTTATTACATAAGGTTACTTATCTTAGCCCATGACATGCTCTTTAACTTGGGAAACTCAGTAATCATTATTTTTCAGAAACAGACTCATAGTAGGTGTCTCTAAGAGATGATGTATTAAACGAGAAAATTAATGCATTAATGTTTGGTTAAATAAATGTTTCACATTGATGAAAATATTGATTTCCGTTAGTGGAAATATAATTCATAATCAGATTTTTTTCTTTTTTTGTGAGGATATTGTCAGAACAAGCTAAATTAAATAAAGCAGGCTTATGAGCTACAGTATTTCACTTTGGATTGATCTCATCAACCAAACAGGAAATACTCTAAATGTCCACATCCCGTGTACATCACCACCATGCTCCAGTTAGCACTGGAGCCTCTAGTCTATGTTCTTTCCGTCAACACTGGCTCCCTCTCTCCCTGATAGGGCTTGATTGAGCACTTTCAACTTTTTCTTCTTTTACTCTTCTTCTCCTATAGGTTCAAATTGATTAACTTAATCCAACCTCTTCCCTTTTCCCCATTATTTCTTCATTAGTTATGTAAATTCAACAAGAATATAATCTATTCTTGTAAGCCTGGGAGACAGTTTCCTTGAGGTGACTTTGCTTCGCTAGTAATATATTATATTTACAGTTTAACTTTTAGAGAACATATGTATTATCAACTTAAATTCTCATTTCTGCCTTCTTGAGAGAAACCTCAGTGTAATTCTCCATGTACTGAAAAAAGGCCAAAAAAAAAAAAAAAAAAGAGAGAGATATGCAGGAAATTTAATATTTCGCTGCAAATTCAGAGTCTACAGAATGAACATATGAGACTCAAGAAGCATTTAAAGGTATCAGATAATCAAACCCATTGTCTTTACTTTATATATATCTCCTTTATTTAAGAAATATTTTCAGATGGAGAGGGCTTTTGAACAATCATTGCCAAAATTTTGCTTTCAGATGCATGATATGGACAGACAAATGATCAGAAACTGTTTCCTGGTACTTCCATGAACATTTGAAACAAAATAAAATAAAACAAAATGAGAATTTGTTCTAAAGTGTTTTTGTTTTTGTTTTTCTATTTGAATATCAATAAGCATTAATTTTCATTGAAGTATAAGTATGAATAACATTAATCTTCAAAAAGAATTGAGCATTTCACATTTTCATTCACTGAGCTAGTAACCTCTTAATATATACATGTTCTTATAAGCCAGGTTGTTTCTATGCTGCTCCTTTTTTCCATTATACTTAGTGTATCTATTAAGTAATTAACATACTTTGAAAATAGTGTAATTATTAAAACCCCCAAAATAAGCATTGCAATATTTTATGTAAGATAAATCATTAGCTCCATCATATATTGAATTATAAAGAAACATTGAGAATATTTCCATATTCCTTTATTTTTTAAGTGAAAGAATATTATGTTAGTGGAGTTTAACACCTGGGCTTCTTGGCCTATCAATTTTGAGATTGTTTCTTATAACATCAGTGTTTCGCTTCCAAGTTATTTAACTGCAGCAGGCAGGACATCTAACTGAATACATTGCTTTCCTGAAAGAACCTGGACTTTAATTCTGTAACAGTCCTGTTGCATTACCATCTTTCAGGAGGCCTGTCACTAAGCCATGGCAGTAGGAAAGAGAAGCAGGAAAGGAACACTGATGAGGGCAGTTGCATTCTGGTGATTTCCCAAGGGAAGACAAACACCAATCTACTGAAGGACTTTGGCTGCCAGCAGGTAAAATCAGGACATTGCCTTTATTTCCAGCATATTAGGAATGTTTCAATTCTGCCTTTCTCAGCTGGGTGAGGAACATGCTGACAGATCCTGACCTTTCATCAGTAGAATCAGGAAATCTGAAGGATATTTTACAGCTACCTAGTAACAAATTTATAAGCCTTACAATTTCTAAAAACTAAGTTTGTGGCTTTATCTTCTAGGAAAAGTGGTAATCTATCTGTCATAATTTCAGGAAAAAAAATATACATATTATGACATATGTTAGGGTTTTTTTTTTTTTTTTTGTCTAGTAAATGGAGATGATCACACTTCCTTCAGAAGAAATATTATCGTATCTTTCTGGTGTTCATTGGCCCCTGTTATGGTAGATAAGAAAGGTACATATAAAAATATTATCTATAACTTCAACTAGTTTTCTCTGATTTGTGCATAATTGGTCTTATCACTCTAGTGGCCAGCTTCTTAACCTGTTGCTCACCCATGAGTATCCCTTCCTCTATTTGTAATGAAGTTGTTCCCTGCAGTCATCATGTGCTTTGACTCCTACATGATTTCACCCATGATGTTCCTCTGCCTGGAACACCCATCCATCTTTGCCTGCTCTGCTAGACCACACTTCAATGTTTTCAGGAACCCTTCTTTAAATGCTATAACCTGATGAGTTTAGATGTTTCTTCTTTGTGCTCCCATAGCATCTAGTATAGTACATCATCTCAGCACCTTCCACTTTAAGTGCCCTTCTAATTATTTATTTCTCATGAAGGAAAAATGTCTTACCTCTTTTGTCTCCAATGTATAGTACACTTGCTAAAATGCAGTAGGCCTTCATTAATTATTTGAATAAGTGCATTAATGATTATTTGCTATTTAATGCTTCTTCAAGAAGAGAATAATTTTTGTAGCTTGCTCCCCCCTTAATTTGAAGTGTCCTTCATTTCACAATTTTAATGGTAAGTTTTTCCCACAGAAAAAATTCATTACAGGAAAGACCTACATATTTTTATTCCATGTAAATAATATGCTGTCTAATTTTTAGAGATTTACCTTCACAACTATTTAAATTTTGAATTATATAAAATATTTTAAACAGGTGTAAACTTACATAATATTTATTTATTCATAGATTCTACCAGTTTTTCACTGTCTGCACTCCCCTTATGTCCTCTATTCTGTTTTTCATGAACAAATCTTAAAACTCCTTAACGTCTTTTATCCAACTACTTCTATTGGTAAATATCCAACCTTTGTTAAATCCAATTCCGCTGACTCAAAAAACCTGATGGTCCAATAGACCCATCACTTAATCTATAATTTTGGTCTCTCTCCTCTCCTCTTGTATTTACTCCTCTCTGTTTACTCCTCCCTGATAAATGATTTCCCATAAGCCTGGAAACATGCTATCACTTTTATCTTTAAAACTATTTTTCCAGTCGACATCCTCTCCTGCTATTAATTAATTTCTTTTCTCTCATTTAGAGCAAGTATTCCTTGGAAGTCATCTGTGCTTCTGATGATCCAGTACTTTCCTTGTTACTCTCTTGATCCTTCTTTTGTCAAGTTTTTCCCAGCACCATCAACCTAACCTGCTCCACTCAAGGTCACCAGTTAATTCCACCTTGTCAGTTACCATTGTTAGTTTTCAGTGCTTATCTCAGACCTCTTTAAATTAACCATCAGCAGAATTAACAGTTGATGGCTACCTCTTCTTTAAAATAATGTCTTCATTTGACTTTCTTAACACCTCATCTCTGGTTTTTAAGAGAGATCTTTAAATTAACCATCAGCAGAATTAACAGTTGATGGCTACCTCTTCTTTAAAATAATGTCATCATTTGACTTTCTTAACACCTCATCTCTGGTTTTTAAGAGAGGGGTGTTTACCCCAGGTATAATCAGAAAATTTATCTATTCATAGACAAGAAGTTAAAAATGATAACACAACTTACTAAAATGCTTTGTTTTTACTGTCACTATAAGTAGCAATACTCCTTCCAGAGTGGGGGGAGAGGTTGGGATGATGTATTTTGTTATGCTGATTTCTACAAATTGCTGTGGTTAGTGCAGAGTTTTTATAATTTATATTTAATCTTCAAGTTAGCATTTTTTCAGCCTTCAACTCACACAAATTCAGCTAGAAGCTTTCCTTCTCAGAGTAAATTATGGCAATTCAGAATTGCTTGAGTGCCTTTCCAGAGTGGTTAGTGATAGACCTTGAACATAACCAGTGCCATTTTAGGCAAGACCAGGCACAAAACGGCCCCCAGCCACTTGCCCGCTCCCTTTACGAGAAACCTCTTGACTTCCGTGAATTAGAAACCCCTTTGCTTCCTCATTGGTACACTGACCCTCCCTCACAATGCCCCTCCTTGACTGCTTCACCCAGTCTTTGGCATCTTAAAGTCTATATAAGCACTCCCACCTCCAGGCCTGGTGCTGCCCTCCATTTTGAGCATGGCCTGGCAGATTTTCTTCCTTTAATAAAGCTTGATTGGTACCCAGCATTTCGGCTCACTTTCTTTCATTATTGTACCAAAACCCTGGAACGGTCCTGGCCGGGATTTTTGGACAATCCTCTCTTGGGCTGATTGCCCCCCTGGCCACCCTTCCCAGACATGCCAAACTGGGTGCTTCTGGAACTTTCTCCTTTTGCTGTTTCAGACCAATGCATCCAACATCGGCCTTAATTCAGGGTGAGTCAGTGGGTCTGTCCTGCCTACTACTATGAGTTCCCCTGACTACTCTCTATGACTCTGGTCTCTATGAAGCCCAGGCGCCTGGCCGAGGGAACTTTTCTCATGCCCCCCAGCTATTGAAGGACACTTCCTTAGTGGGTCATAGCTTTTCTCTCAAAAAGAAGGTGGACAGCAGAGAGGACACTCTTTGTTGGCACGCTACTTCTACCAGGACTGACTGCCCTTTCTCACCCTCTAAATGGGATCCCCGCAATCCAAACCTCCATGCTTTATGCTCTTGGGCTGTCTCCTGGCCAATTTCTTGGCCTCCAGGGAGACATTAAACCTAAACATCTCATTTTCTACT
>NW_007737198.1:11148-20093 GCF_000696425.1 Galeopterus variegatus | reverse complement strand
GGAACTTTCTCCTTTTGCTGTTTCAGACCAATGCATCCAACATCGGCCTTAATTCAGGGTGAGTCAGTGGGTCTGTCCTATTTCTACAGGTTCCCCTAACCACTTTCTAGGACTACTGTCTACTCACTATGAATCCCAGGCACCTGGCTAAGGGAACCCCCCCCCTGCCCCCCCCCCCCCCCCAGCTATTGGAGGATGCTCTTCTAGCCAGTCAGTGGCTTTTCTCTTGAAAAGAAGGTGCACAGCAAAGAGGATGCTCTTTGTTGGCCCTCTTCTGCTACTAGGACTGCCTGTTTCCTTTCTCACCCCCTACATGGGATCCTCACAATCCAAACCTCCATACTCTATGCTTCTGGGCTGTCTCCTGGTCAGTTTCCTCCATGTTCTACATCTCTGGGCTGTCTACAGTCTTTCAGCCTCCAAGGAGACCTTAAAACCCAAATGCCTCATTTTCTACTGAAATCAGGTTTGGCCTAAGTACAAACTAGAAAATGGATCCCAGTGGCCAGAAGATGGCACTCTCAATTTAGATACTCTTAGAAATTTAGAGAATTTTGTCACCAAAATAGTAAGGTTGGGGAGATTCCTTATTTTTAAGCCTTTTTCTATCTCTGAATGTGTCCTTCTCTCTGTCAAAACTGTCCTATGTCTCAAATTCTCCTAGCTAATCCCCAACCTCCTCTTCTGGACTCGGATCTATCTTTTGGTCTGTCAGACCACTCTGCTCCCTGACCACCTCATTATGCTCCAGATCCTTCACCAGCCCCTCCACCTTTTCCCTCTCTTCCCCACATCTGTTCTCCAGACACTTGTCCTCAGCCACCCAAACCCTCCCCTTCTCCCCATTCATCAGGTGACAAACCTGCTTCAGCTCTGGATCCTTTATACCCCCTCTATGAAGTGGCTGGGATGAAGTGAATTGTCTGGGTCCATGTGCCCTTCTCTCTTTCTAATCTCTCCCAAATCAAAAAAAGACTGGGATCTTTCCATTTCAACCCAGACACATATCTTAAGGAATTCAAATATCTCACCCAGTCTTATGATCTCACCTGACATGATATTTTTATGATTCTCACTACTACTTTGCCCCCCAAGGACAGGGAGCAGGTCTGGATAAAAATGGCCCAGCAACAGGTAGATGAAGGACATGCTCAAAATAATAGGTGTCCTGTGGGAGCCATTGCTGTTCCTTGCATGGACCAAAATTGGGACTACCAGGCCAGCCACAGGGACCAGGATCTCTGGGATAGCATAATCACACACCTGCTTCATGGCTTCCAAAATGCTACTCACAAGTACAAGCTTGGAGAAATCACACAAAGCTTCACTGAAAATCCCAGCGAGTTGCTCACCAGCCTCTCTGAGGCTTTGTATAAATACACATGTATAGACCCAAACTCCCCCGCAGGCATGGCCCTATTACACTCTCATTTCATTACCCAATCAGCCTCTGACATTTGAAAAAAACTAAAAATACTTGAGGATGGTCCAAATATGGCCCAATGAGACCACCTCAACACAGCTTTCAAGGTTTTTAACAATAGGGAGGAGAAGAAGAAAGATCATTACAAAAGAGATCAGGCCAAATACCAGCTCCTGGCCAATGCCATCAGAATCTCACACACTTCTAAGCCAGCTGCATCTAGGGGCAAGCCACGTGGGAACTGCTTCAAATGTGGTCAACTGGGCCACTGGGCATGGACCTGTTCTGACCCCAAGCTCCTTCCAGGGCCCTATCCTCACTGCAAACAGCCAGGTCACTGGGGAGTTGATTGTTCCACTCGCCAGACAGGGAGTGGCCCAGTCCCCAAACCACAGCCTTTGGCTTCATGGCCATCTTTGATTCATCCAAGAGGAGGACTGGTGATGCCCAGGGCCCAAGGATCCCATGGAGATAACCATGTATGAGCCCAGGGTAACTCCTCACAGCAAGAAAGCTGATCTCTTTGTCATTCATACAGTGGCCACTTACTCTACCCTTCCTCAATATGCAGGACCAACAATCCCATCCACTATCACAATAGCAGGGGTCAACGGATCAGTATACCACCCATGGATCACTCAACCCCTTTCCTGCACCCTACATCACACCCAATTCACACACAAATTTTTAATAATGCCTCAATGCCCAACACCCTTACTGGGATGGGACATTCTTTTCAAATTCAAAGCTACTCTTACCCTAAACACTCTAACTCCAGCTACAATACTCCTGTTAGAGGCTGCACCCAGACCTGGCCCCTGGGCCTTCCACCTTCCCCTCCCCCTCAGACAAGGTCAATTCCTAGTATGGGATGCTTCTTCTCCCTCCATTGCTATGCACCATTCCCCTATACTTGTTAAATTGCTGAATCCCTCTTTGTTCCCCGATGTCTCACAGTACCCCATCACTAACAAACACCTAAAAGACTTAAAACCTGTCATACACAAACTCCTTTCTTTTCATCTCTTGTGGCCTACCCACTCGTCTTTTAATACACCCATCCTTCCAGTTATAAAGCCTAATGGCTAATACCATTTAGTTCAAGACCTCAGGGCCATTAATGCGGCCATTTTACCCATAACTCCAATCATTTCTAACCCCTATACTCTTCTATCCACAATCCCAACAAGAACCCATTTCTTCTCTGTACTTGACCTCAAAGATGCTTTTTTTTCTATCCTCTCACACACTTCCTGTCAAAATTTGTTCACCTACACTTGGACTGATCCTGATACGCATCATTCCCAACAACTCACCTGGACAGTAGTACCTCAGGAGTTTTGGGATAGCCCCCACTTCTTCAGCGAGGCCTTAGCTCAAGACTTATCTGAACTTCCTCCAACCTTTAGCACTTTAATATGATATGTGGATGACCTCCTCCTTTGTAGACCCTCCTATGAGAATTCACAGGCCCACACTGTTGCTTTCCTTAATTTCCTGGCCTCCAGGGTCTATTGAGTGTCCCCCAGCAAGGCCCAAATTTCTTCTCCTTCGGTTACCTATTTGGGAGTCCACCTCACCCCCAACACCAAAGAAATAATGGTGGCTCACAAGAGTGTAATTTCTGAGCTGCCTACTCCTACCACAAAGGGTGAAATCCTTTCTCTCTTGGGGCTTGCAGGGTATCTTCACCTATGGATTCCTAACTTTGGTGTGCTAGCAAAACCACTCTATGAGGCACCCAAAGGGAATCCTGCTATTCCCTTAGATCCCACAAAGCCCATTCATTCTCCCTTCCAGTGATTAAAAGCTGCTCTCATTGCAGCCTGAGCTCTATTCCTTCCAAACCTATTTCATCCTTTTATCCTACATGTCACTGAAACCCAAGGATTGGTAGTTGCGGTTTTGGGACAAGAGGCAGGAGATATTTTCTCCCTGGTTACATGCCTCTCTAAACAACTAGACTCCACAGCCCAGGAATGGGCTCCCCGTTTACGGACCTTGGTGGCAGCCACCCTTTTGGCACAAGAAAGCTCTAAACTAACTTTTGGACAACAAACAGTCATTTGTTTCTCCCATCATTTTCTAGACCTTCTCAGCCATAAGGCTATGTCAATTCTCTCCTGCCTACAACTTATCTACCCTACATTCAATGAAAATTCCCAGTTCTCCTTTAAACCTTGCTCTCCCTTAAATCCAGCCATTCTCATTCCAAAACATTCACATCCCTTAGGACATGATTGCATGGAGGCTTTAGAGCTCTTTCTCAATCCCTTTCCACACATCTCCCTGCATCCCATTATGCAGACCTAACATTCATCATTCATACATGGGAGCGCCACCTCCATGCCTGCCCCCTGGGTGGGTTATGCTATAGTAAATCTAACATAAGATATTGAGGCTGCCCTCTCCCCCCAACACTACTTCCCAAGAGGCAGAACTCACTGCCCTCACCTGCACTCTCTCTCTGGCAAGTAACAAATGAGTCAATATATACACTGACTCTAAGTATGCTTAACACATCCTACACTCCCGCACGGCCATATGGAAGGAGAGAGGATACATGGCCACTCAAGGAGGGCCCATAAAAAAATGGACATCTTATCAAAATACTTCTTGAGGCTTCACAACTCCCAAAAGAGTTTGGGGTTAAACACTACAGAGGACACCAAACCTCCAATGACCCCATAGCCGAGGGAAACAAAGTGGCAGATCTAACTGCAAAACAGGCTGTTCAATCACCAATCTACCACTCTTCCTCTCCCACTCAGGTCCTTCTCATGGCCCCTATGCCCTTACCCCAATACACACCCCAAGAAATACAACACCTCCAACAGTTGGTAGCACAGAGGAAGGATGACTGGTATAATCTCTCTGATCGATATGTCCTCCCTACCACACGAATGGAGCAAATCCTTGGAGATTTCCATAATTCAGTTCATATAGGCTATGAACCCCTACTACATCTTCTTCATCCCTTATATTACTCTTCCTACATGGCCAAGTTACTTAAACAAATCACTCAAAATTGTCCTCTGTGTACTCATTACTCCAATCAAGGTGGCCTCCAAGTTTGGTCCTTTCCCACCCACTTGGCCAGAGGATACACTCATGGCCAAGACTGGCAAATTGACTTTACTCACATGCCTCCCCACAAAAGGACACACTATCTTCTAACTCTAGTAGATACCTTTTCAGGTTGGATTGAGGCTTTTCCCTGTACTTCAGAGGATGCTATAGCAGTAATGCGTGCTCTCACCTCAGAAATCATCCCTCATTTTGGCTTGCCAACCAGCCTCCAGTCTGATAATGGCCCAGCATTCATTTCCCAGATTCCACATCTCACAGCACAGGCCTTACATATCAAATGGGACTTCCATATACCATATCTGCCTCAGTCATCAGGCAAAGTAGAAAAAGCCAATCACCTCATAGAAACAGACCTCACCAAGCTGTCCATGGAACTTCACCTCCCTGGGACCTAACTTCTCCCTCTAGCACTCACTTGTTTGTGAGCTGCCCACTGCAAACCCACTGGCTTCAGACCCTTTGAACTTATGTATGGTAGACCCTCACTCTCACACCTCTCCCTTCCAGCTCATCACTTTTAGGCCAGTATCTCCCTATTCTTTTACTCATTAGGGATCTTCTTCGGGAACAGGCCAACTTTCTATTACCTCATCCTTTCCCCACCACCCCCTCAGACTTTAAACTGAGGCTGGGACAGCAAGTATATATTAAACCTCGAATCCCAAAGCCCCTCTCGCCATGTTGGGAAGGGCCGTATACAGTACTTCTCACCCACAGCAGTAAAGGAACTAGGAAAGGCCCCTTGGTATCACTTATCCTTGGTAAAACTAGCACCTGAGACTTTACACCAAGAATATATTAACACCAAGCCAGAGGGGTCCCTCTGCTCAACCCCCAACCCAACATCTCCTTACACTTCATCCATTTTAGGACCCACAAAATTAAAATTTTCCAGGACCTCCACTCTTCCCCCAATCCCAGAAGAAGGATGGTCTTTCCACTGGTGATTATACTTTCACTCCTGCAGGCCTGCCTCACGTCCTTTACAAAGGAGCTGCTCCAAGACTCGTCCCAACCTGCCACCTCCAGTGTTGAAGACATCCTTGAGTGGATAACAGGGCGCCCTCTGTGATTACACCCCCAACGAGGTTACCCCCTACTCCTTTTTCCTACTATGCACCTTCTCGACCTCTCAGCTGCTGAACACTTGCCTTTTCTCTTCCTCCTGCTTCTTTTCCTAACAGAGACATATGCCACACCCTGTTCATAATGTATAACCGAGGTCTTGGTGTATGGAAGGACGCTTTCCAACCTCCAGGTCTGCTACCCAGAATACTTGGGGTAACCCTTCAGGACACATTCACCTCCCTGACATACTTTCCCACAACATGCTATGACCAGACAACTGCCACATCATGTTCTTACATGTGTAAAAACTACTGGATAGCTCTTTCCAAAGTGGATTCTGCTGGAGTCCAGTGCCTCCCTCACAAAAACATTTCTGCTTCACCCAAATCACTCATCTAGGCCATAGGAATGGGGGAGGACTTCAGGACAAAAACACATCATACCCGTAACCATGATGGGACTTATCCTTCTTTGTCCCTGCCTCTTTCGGTGTTTCTCTAGTTTCTTCCAGGAATGTATGCAGGACTTCACCAATCAAAAAAGTCACTGAATTCTTCATGGGATGAGGATATCAGCCCCTCAGAATCAGTGACCCTTCCCTGGAAGAATACAGCCTCCCCTCATGAAACCAATACTCAGCCACCTAATTGTTTTACCTGCCAGCATTAATCTTTTATTTTTTCTTATCTTTTTCCATCTCCAGCAGGAAGTAGCCTCAGAATAATGAGACCTTTGCACCTTTTCCCTTCTCCCTACACTTAAAAGGAGGGAATGATAGATCTTGAACATAACCAGTGCCATTTTAGGTGAGGCCAAGCACAAAACAGCCCCCAACCCCTCACCCCCTCCCTTTACGAGAAGCCTCTTGACTTCTGCAAAATAGAAACTCTTTTTGCTTCCACATGGGTGCAATGCCCCTCCAACACAATGCCCCTCCTTAACTGCTTCGGCCAGCCCTGGGCGTCCTACAGTTTATATAAACTCTCGCACCCCCAGGCCTGGTGCTGCCCTCCATTTTGAGCACAGCCCAGCAGATTTTCTTCCTCTAATAAAGCTTGATCGATACCCAGTGTTTTGACTCACTTTCTTTTAGTTGGTATCTTCAAACCCTGTGGCTCTTGCACTAAAACAATGAGTTCAAAGAAGAGTGATGAACCAACCGGTGACTATAGAGATGAAGAAGCAGATCATGAGTTACTTCAATTCTGTCCTTCTATGTTAAAACTCGGATTTTTTATTTGGGTATAGAATGTAAAACAGTGAAATGAAAACAAACTATAAAGTGTAATGTTTTTGTTTGCTATATGTAAGTTTTAAATCAAACAAAATATTCTACTGAATTTGAATAAAATTTTTAAAATTGGAATTTATTCTTCTTGTTTTCATTGTTTTTAAATAATAAATTAAGTCTGAAACTCCAATATATTATAAATTACTGTGACAAATCATTATGTTTTAAATGTTATTAAAAAGAAATAACTCATTTCTTAATTGTACTATGAAATTATTTTAATGTTTTGTGTTTTATTGAAACTGGTTGGCTTAAACAACAAAAATTTATTGTGTCACAGTTCTGGAAGCTAAAAGTCCAAATTCAAGATGTCACCAGGGTGGTTGGTTCCTTCTGAGGAGTCTGAGGGAAGCATCTGTTCCAGGCCTCTCTCTTTGGTTTATTGATTGCTGTCTTCTCCCTGGGGCCCTTCACACCATCTTCCCTCTATGTGTGTCTATGGTTTCAAATTTTCTCTTTTCCTATGGAAACTAGTCATATTGAATTAGGACCCACCCTAATGACCTCATCTTCACTTGATTACCTCTGTTTGGACACTATGTCCAAATAAGGTCACATTCTGAGGAGATGGTGGTTAGGACTCCAATTTATAGTTTGTGAGTTGTGTGTATGTTTGTATTGGGGTGAGAGAATACAATTCAACCCCTAACATATATTTGACATCTGATAAAATAAGAATTTAGATGTGTATTCAGTGTCGGGCCATCATTACTATTCATTTTATTTCATGATTTGTACTGAAAATAATTTGGTTGCTCAAAGGAATGAATGTTAAAAAATCATCCACTCCAGGTACCAAATATGCCAGGTATGCTTATTACATCTTAATCTCCCAATTTTTCACTTGCTGCCCACAGCTGTCACATTTTTCAATACCTGTATGCACTGAAATCTTGTAAATTTATACCTCCAGTTCTAATTTATCCCCTGAATATCTATTTTATGATTCAAATGCCATCTACTATATCAGCTGGATGTCTTATAGGTGACAGAAAACTAACATCTCCAAAATTGAACTCCCAATTGACTTTCCCTCAGTTTGATCCATCTAGTAAATGGCTACTGCATCCTTTCAATTACTTGGGCTAATTTCCCAAGTCATAGCTTACTCTTCTTTTTCTCTCCTCCCCTGTATCTGGATTATGAGAAATCCTGTCATCTCTGTCTTCAAAATATATCCAGAATTTGACTGTTAAATTATGGTTATGATTATAGCTCAAGTCACCAATATCTGCTTAAATATTTCATGAATATCATGTAACTGGCTTTCCTTTTTATATTCTTATCTGGTTGGCTTAGCCTCAAAAAAGCAGCCAAAGTAATACTGTAAAACATTAGATGTACATAAATTTTCCTTTTCAAACATTCTCATGGTTTCCCATTTTCCTCAGAGAACAAGCCACACCCCTTAATGTACAATGGCCTACAGGGTCCTGCAATGCCTAGACTTTATTTCTTTCCTCTCATTTCTTAAACTGCTGACACTGTCACTTACTCTGTGCTGATCCTTCAAAATATATGGCATGCACTCTTGGTAGGGACTTTGCCCCCTGGTATTTAATGTTTCATAAGAGTTTTTTTTCCAGGTATCCAAATGGTTTCCTCTCCCTCCCTTATTTTCAGTAATACTATCCATGATCAATCTATTTAAACTGTACTGGTTCCCCCCAGTCGTATTGCCTCCACTGTGACTTATATTAATTTTTTACCATATTTTTATAGCAATTAATTGCTATATATTTTATATATTGATTTGCATTTTTTTCTGTCACCAAAGCAACTCTGCCAAACCTCAGTGAATGGAAACTTCAGGAATGCCTTTTACTTCTTTTTGGATGTTCAAATCAGGATAATTAGTATATTTGTCATTATACAATGTAATCGATTTTCATGGCCCTTTACCAATATCTCCCTTCCTCCTTCCTTTTCCCCCTTTCCCACACCCAGCAACCTCAGTTCTGTTCTCTTAAAAACTTCAACATATTATTGTGATTGTCGCATTTTTTTCCTTCCTTCCTTCCTTCCTTCCTTCCTTCCTTCCTTCCTTCCTTCCTTCCTTCCTTCCTTCCTTCC
>NW_007737198.1:7573-10679 GCF_000696425.1 Galeopterus variegatus | reverse complement strand
TTGGATGTTCAAATCAGGATAATTAGTATATTTGTCATTATACAATGTAATCGATTTTCATGGCCCTTTACCAATATCTCCCTTCCTCCTTCCTTTTCCCCCTTTCCCACACCCAGCAACCTCAGTTCTGTTCTCTTAAAAACTTCAACATATTATTGTGATTGTCGCATTTTTTTCCTTCCTTCCATCCTTCCTTCCTTCCTTCCTTCCTCCCTCCCTCCCTCCCTCCCTCCCTACTCATTCCCACATGTAAGTGAGGACATATAATATTTTTCATTCTGTGCCTGGCTTATTTCATTTAACATCATTTTTTCTAAGTTCATCCATGTTGCTGTGAGTGGCAGTATTTCATTATTTTTTTATGGCATGGTAGTGTTCCATTGTATAAATATACTACACTTTCTTCAACCAGTCATCCAATAATGGTTATGTATGTTGTTTCCAACTCTTGGCTACTGTACATAGAGCTTCAATAAACAGGGGAGAACAGCTGTCCCTTCGATATGATGTTTCCATTCCTTTGCAGTGGGATTGCTGGGTCATAGGGCAGTTCTGTCTGTAACTATTTGAGGAAATAGTTACATACCATTTTCTATAATAACTGCACAATTTTACAGTCCAACAACAGTGTAGAAGGGTTCCCCTTTCTCTGCATCCTCACTAACATTTGTTATATTCTATTTTTTTGATAATAGCCAGTTCAACTGGAGTGAGATGATATCTCAGTGTGGTTTTTATTTATGTATTCCAGAAGCTGAGGGATGTTGAGCATTTTTTCATGTGTCTCTTGGCCATTTGTATATCTTCCTTTGAGAAATGTCTACTCAGCTCCTTTGCCCCTTTTTAATTTTTTTTTAATGTTAAGTTATTTGAGTTCCTTGTATATTCTGGATATTAATCCTTTGTTGGATTCATATATTGCAAATATTTTCTCCCACTCTGTTGGTTATCTTTTCACTCTGTTAATTGTTTCTTTTGCTGTGCAGAAGCTTTTTAGTTGGATATGATCCCATTTGTTTAATTTTTCCTTCTGTTGCTAGTGCTTTTGGGGTTGTATTCATAAAGTTTTTGCACATTCCTGCTTCCTGAAGTGTTTCCCCTTTGTTTTCTTTTACAAGTTTTATAATTTCAGGTCTCATTTAAGTCTTTAATCCATTTTGAGTTGATTTTGATATATGATGAGAGATATGGGTCTACCTTCATCCTTCCACATATGGCTATTCAATTTTCTCAGCACCATTAATTGAAGGGGCAGTGTCTTCCCCAGTGTATGTTCTTCACGCCTTTGTTGAAGATCAGTTGGCTGGAGGTATATGGGCTGATTTCTGGGTACTCTGTTCTGTTCCAGTTCCATATGTCTGTTTTTATGCCACTACCATACTATTTTGGTTGCTTTAGCTTTGGAGTAAAATTTGAAGTCAGGTAGTGTTATGCCTCTGGTTTTATTGTTTTTGCTCAGTATTGTCATGGATATTTGGATTCTTTCATTGTTCCATATGACGTCAGGACTATTTTTTCCATTTCTGTGAAGAAGTCATTGATATTTTGATGGGGATAGTATTGAATCTGTAGGTCACTTTGGGTAGTATGGACATTTTCACAACATGAATTCTTCCAGTCCGAGAACATGTAATATCTTTCCATCTTCCTGTGTCCTCTTAAATTTATTTCAACAGTGATTGTAGTTCTCATCATAGAGGTCTTTCACATCCTTGGTTAACTTTATTCTTAAGTATCTTATTATTATTATTATTTTTTTGGTGATTATTATAAACCAGCTAGCTTTCTTGATTTTTTTTTTCTGCTAGTTCACTGTTGGCATATCAAAATGCTACTCATTTTTGCATGTTAATTTTGTATCCTGCAACTGTGCTGAAATGGTTTATCAACTCTAAGAGGTTTTCTCTGTAGGGTCTTTAGGTTTTTCTATATATAGGATAGTGTCATCTGCAAACAGAGACAATTTTACTTTATCTTTTCCAATCTGGATGTGCTTTATTTCTTTCTCTTCTCTGATTTATCTGGCTAGTAACTCCAGTACTTTGTTAAATAGGAGTGGTGACAGTGGTCAACCCTGCCTTGACACAATTCATAAGGGAAACGTTTTCAAGTTTTCCCCATTCAGGATGATATTGGTAGTGGGTTTGCCATATATGGCTTTTATTGTGTTGAGATACTTTCCTTCTACACCTAATTTGCAGACAGTCTTAATCATAAAGGGATGTTGAATTTTGTCAGATGTTTCTCCTGCATGTATTGAGATAATCATATGGTTTTTGCATTTGATTTTGTTGATGTGGTGTATCACAACTATTGACTTGCGTATGTTAAACCATCTTTACATCTATGGGATGAATTGCACTTGATAGTGCTATATAATTTATTGGCTGTGTTGCTGTATTCTATTTGCTACAATTTTATTGAGGATATTTGCATCTACATTCATCAAAAATATTGGCCTGTAGTTTTCTTTATGTGTGGCATCTTTGTTTGGTTTTGGTATCAGGGTGATGCTGGCATCATAGAATGAGTTTAGGAGAATGGCCTCAGTTTAATTTTTTGGAATAATTTGAAGAGAATAGGTATTAATTCTTCTTTAAATGTTTGGCAAAACTCAGCAGTAAAGCCATTCAGTCCTGGGTTTTTCTTTGTTGGGAGACTGCTGATTATAACTTCAAAATCTTTGCTTGTTATTGATCTGTTCAGTTCTGTGCCTTCTTGGTTTATTCTTAGTAGTATGTATGCATCCAGAAATTTGTCTGTTTCCTCCAGCTTTCCAAATTTGTTGGTGTATCATTGTTTATAATAGACTGTAATGATCCTTTGTACTTCTTCAGTTGTACAACTTCATGAAGTTCATACAACTTCAGTTGTAATGTCTCCTTTTTCATTTATAATTTTTGTTATTTGTGTCTTTTCTCTTCTCTTTTAGTTAGCCTTGCTGATGGTTGTCTATTTTGCTTCTCTTCTCAGAAAAACAACTTTTTGTTTGATTGAAATTGTGTATCATTTTTTGGGTCTCTATTTCATTTAGTTCTGCTATCGTCTTGATTATTTCCTTCCATGTACTAACTTCAGGGTTGGATTGTCATTATTTTTCTAATTC
>NW_007737198.1:6403-7429 GCF_000696425.1 Galeopterus variegatus | reverse complement strand
CTTCATGAAGTTCATACAACTTCAGTTGTAATGTCTCCTTTTTCATTTATAATTTTTGTTAGTTGTGTCTTTTCTCTTCTCTTTTAGTTAGCCTTGCTGATGGTTGTCTATTTTGCTTTTCTTCTCAGAAAAACAACGTTTTGTTTCATTGAAATTGTATATCATTTTTGGGGTCTCTATTTCATTTAGTTCTGCTATCATCTTGATTATTTCCTTCCATGTACTAACTTCAGGGTTGGATTGTCATTATTTTTCTAATTCTTTGAGGTGTAGCATTATGTTGCTTATTTGCAATATTTCTATTCCTCTGATGGAAGCGTTTATTGTGATAAAATTCACTGTTCATATTGCTTTTGTAGTATCACTCAGGTTTTAGTATGATGTGTCATTATTTTTCATTAGTTTCATTTTTTTTTTTTTATTTCCTATTTAATTTCTTCCTGGACACATATGTCATTCAGGAGAATGTTGTTTGATCTCCAGGTATTGACATAGTTTTCAGAGTTTCATTTGTTACTGATTTCTAGTTTTAATCAACTGTGGTTTGAAAAAATACATGAAATAATTTCAGTTAATTAAAATTTGTTAAAACTTGATTTGTAACTTAACATATGGTCTATCCTGGAGAAAGTTCCATGTAATGAGAAGAATGCATAGTCTGTGGTTGTTAGACAAAATGTTCTTTAGATGTCTGCCAAGACCACATCATCTAAAGTGTGGTCTTGTGTTTCTCTGTATTTTGCCTAGATGATATGTCCAATGTTGAGAGAAGGGTGTTCAGGTCCCCAACTATTATGGTATTTGGGTTTATTGTTTGTTTAGGCCTAATAGCATTTGCTTTATATATTTAGCTGCTCCAGTGTTGGGGGCATATATATTTATAATTGTTATGTCTTCTTGCTGGATAGGTCCATTTATCATTATATAGTGGACTTCTTTATCTCTTTTTATGATTTTTGGTTTGAAGTCTATGTTATCCAAAATAAGAATAGCTACTCCTGCTCATTTTGGGTTTCTATTTGCATG
>NW_007737198.1:3839-4354 GCF_000696425.1 Galeopterus variegatus | reverse complement strand
TGGTGTTTAGTCATCTGGCAGAACACTTGTTTTTTCTAGTACTCTGGAGTGGGATTTGAGGAGAGGGAGTTCCTCTTGTAGATGTGCTTTATAATGACGGTTAAATGGAGTGTTTTAGTATTGGTTCCAGGTAGATGCAGTAATGTAGTCTCTGTGCAGGAACTTTGGCAGAATTCAATGTTCAAGTTGCATAAGACTGCCTCTGTGGCCTAGTCCCTGGGGCACTTAGTATTTCCTTTCTGAGGTTGGTGACACTATGTAGGTTTTACAAGATGAGAGCAAGTTCTCGAATTTTGTGGGGTAGCACCTTGGAGTTTTGTCACTCTGAGGTTATGGTGGGTATTCTTGAGTGGGCTTGTTGGCACTCTGGCTAGCTCCCCATGACCCTGATGGGTGTACTGGTGTATACTAGCATTCCTTAATTTGAATGGATGATCCCACATGGGTTTTCTCTTTTTTCTTCCCTCTTTCTCTGGGCTCCACTGGTGACTCTCCTTCTTTCTTTGCTGATGAGT
>NW_007737198.1:0-2345 GCF_000696425.1 Galeopterus variegatus | reverse complement strand
TTTTTTCTAACTTTCAGTGTTTCAAATATATACTTTTAGCTATTTTGCTTATTCCATTTAAAATTTAATGACAAATTCATGTTTTGTATGAATCTTGCCCAACCAAATATTTGAATTGTTTTATTTGGTGTTGTCATATATTTACCTGGCAGGTAAATTCTGGAAACTATTGCAGTATTATGTTCTTACAGCTGTTCTTGCCAATTTGAGCATCTGGTTTTGTAAACTGCTTCCAACAAAAAATTTCACAGGCTGATATTCACCATCAAGAGCATAACTGGCACTTAAAGAGCTTTTAGTGAAAACTTATATTAGAGCCAAAGAATAAAGCAAAATTAAAAGGTACATTGACTCTTACTCTGGGGGAAAATGATTTGCCTTATCTTTTCTAAGTAGTATGATGATTATTTAAATTTACATATTATATGTCTGCATTTCCCATGGTAAGATACATAGAACATATATTAGTCTATTTTTGTTGCTTATAACAAAATAACTAGAACTGGGCAACTTCTAAAGAAAATGAAATTTATTTCACATAGTTTCAGAGGGTGGGAAGTCCAAAGTTCAGGGAACATATCTAGTAA
This sequence comes from Galeopterus variegatus, assembly GCF_000696425.1. Lineage (NCBI taxonomy): Eukaryota > Metazoa > Chordata > Mammalia > Dermoptera > Cynocephalidae > Galeopterus > Galeopterus variegatus. Next base: position 1,758 of record NW_007737198.1, on the reverse strand, counting down.
AGCTCTTCTTTGGTGGTGACTTCACAGCAATGCAGAGGTCTCACATGACAGAAAATGGCACAATAGAGAGAAAGAACTCCTGGTACACTCTAGTTTTAAAGCCCTTAGAATCATGCCCATAAGCACCATTAAACCATCAACGTAATCACTTCTTCAAGACCCTGCCTTTCAATTGCCACAATAGAATTTCCCACCTTCAACAGTTACAGAGGGAATTAACCTTTTAATATATGGACTTTGGGGGACACAATTCAATCAATCACAACAGAGCAGTACTTATGTGACATAATTAATGTGGAAAAAGTCTTGTTTCACAAACAAATACTTTTAGAAAATATGTTTTGTTATAGTTCCCTTCTAGGAGCATCAAAATAAGTATTAATACAGTGAATTCACTAAGACACACTTCAGTTCCATTTATATGTGTGTGAAAGTATGTTCCTTGCTGTATTTTGCAACAAAACTGTTTTCTCACTTTAATACCTATTATATTAATTTCCTAAGGTTTCAGTAACAAACTACCACAAACAGTGTGCCTTGGATCAAAGGAAATATAGTGTCTCACAGTTCTGAAGGCTAGAAATCTGAAATGAAAGAGTTGACAGCCCAGCTCCTTCTGAAACTTGTTGAGAAAGACTTCTTACTTGCCTCTTTCAGTTTTCTGTAGCCCTAGACATTCCTTGGTTTCTGGCAACATAATTTCAATCCCTGCTTCTGTTTTCTTATGTGTCCAAATTGTTCCCCCATCACCCACTTTTTTTTAATGTAAGAATGCTAGTCATATTGGATAATGGCTCTCCTTAATTTACTTATTTTTGCATGATGACCTCTATCAAAATTCTATTTCCAAACAAGGTCATACCCTGAGGTACTAGGGGTTAGGACTTGAATACATATATTTTTGTCAGAGGTACAATTCAACCCATAACATCTGTTTACATGTTTTCTGAGGAACAGAATTTGTAATATACTATGCTACATAATCACATCTGTTAACTATTGTAGTGGAAGTTGTGTGTATTGCATGTGTGTTTTTAAATTGCTCTAAAGTTACACAAACATCAGAGCTAAATACAATCAGATCAAGCTAATAATTGTCCCATAATCACAATTTATCTGATCTACCCCCATTTATGTGTACTCAACTGACAGAAAGCATTACTAAAAATGATTCATAATTCATATCCTGATAACAGTTGATTAGCATGTCGATGTAAAATATTATTAAAAATATGCCCTTTTGATGCTTTGTGTTGTTTTGCCCCCCACAGATTTGTCACCCCTCTTCTCCTGGGTGATGGAGATGCAAAGGATTACTCAAAGACCATCTATTCTGAGCAGTGAGAGATCCTGAAGTGGATAATTTCCTACCAGAATCCTCAAGCGAGAGGCATCACTTCCCTGGGAAATTAACCCTGAATTGGGGTTCTCTTCATGCATTTATTTTCCAGACCAGGAAGTTAGAGGAAGAGACATAGGTGGAGTTATAGTTTAACAATATAGGCTGGCAACTTTCAGTGAAACAAGCCAGATGACATTCCCTTAGACAATTAGGTGATTTTACAGCAATTTTCAGTATCTTTACATACAATCTGTAACTAATCTGTCCTTGAGCCAGCAACCTTCCTGTGCCACAAATCTTTATTTTACACCAGAGACTTTATAGCCTGAGGAAAACTTCCAGTGATCAGCAAGGACAATATTTGAAACTGCAAGGCTTTGGAAAACCAGGCCCTCTGAAGTACATATGCTTTATAG
>NW_007737197.1:55399-55775 GCF_000696425.1 Galeopterus variegatus | reverse complement strand
TGTATCATAGAGCTTTTGGCACATTAGAGATATTAAGTCTTAGTTTTTCATATATTTTACAATTTTTTCCCCCTTACAGATTAAATTTTTAAGCTTTCTTTTTTTCTGTATATTGACTATAATTTTTATGTATCAAATTATAAACTTTCCTTTTCATGTATTGCCTAGAAAGACCTTTGCCATCCTAAATATTTTTTGATTTTGTACATTTATGAATTTTTTTCTTGTTCAGTGAATTGAGTGATTCATCTATTTTATTGTCCACTGCCACCCCCCAAGAAACAGCACTTATATATCAATTTAATGAGAGTTCTATTTGCTTGTATGGCTGTTGTCTAATTAATTAATTCCTGCTTTGTTTTTCTTTTTTTTTTTT
>NW_007737197.1:50415-54476 GCF_000696425.1 Galeopterus variegatus | reverse complement strand
CGTGTCCGGCAACGGATCGCAACCCTCAGTGTTGCACCCATACCGGACCAGGACCGGCAACGGGATCACAACCCTTGGTGCTGCATCTGCACCTCGCTCAGCCAGTGAGCGGGAACCGGTCTGTATGTGGGATCCGAACCCTCGGTGGGAGCGCCACCGCGCTCCCAAGCGGCGCACTGTAGCAGTGCGCCACCGGGCCGGCCCCTAGAAATGTATATTTTAGATGAATTAAATATTTGAATTCAAAGAATAAAGCTATTAAAAATATATTACCAGAAAATTAAGAAGAATATTTGTGCTAACTTAGCTGGCATTCTTCCTTAATGCCACTCCAGNTTGCGGAGAAAAAGGAACTCTCATACATTGTTGGTGGGAATGCAAAATGGTGCAACCCCTGCTTTGTTTTTCTTAAGTAATTTCTTTCCATCCATTTTTTTGTTATCACTTTTGCTTATTTCTATTCCTGATCTGTCTTGCTTTACCAGTTTGAAGTACAAAATTAAGTTACTTACCATTTAATATTCAAGTTAAACGGCATAGAGCCTTCATCCTGCCCATCTCAAGAGCCACTTTGTAATTCCTCCTGGAGATTGTAAGTTCTGCGAGAATGTTCTCTGTCTAAAGTTTCAGTCCTATTTATTATAACTTTCAGGAAAAAGCATCTGGAAATTCTGTTCAGGCCACATAGAAGCCTTCAGCTCTTCACAGCTATTGCTGTTGCTCCTTCATGCAACTGTGGCCAGCAGACCCTGTCCTCTGTAGTGACTAAGGCAGATGGCACTATCACTGGTCTGCCAATAGTTTATCCAAGGGAAGGGGGAAAGGTGGGGAGGTGAAGAAGGAAAGGGATAAGAAATCTTTCTTTTTTTAGTATTTTGTCCAATCATAGCTAATCACATACTATTTATTTTATAGGAACACATTTCTCTATGCTAATACACATTTGTACACACATATGCATATGCCTGGGTACACACGTCTAGTGACCTCTAGCCTACCAGTGCCTTTGTGAAAATTAGAAAAATGTACCCCTCTGAACACAAAACAGACAAGAGAACACAGGCTTTATTTTAGCTCGCACTTACTAATGCAGTGGGCAACCTGCAAAACTGAATGCTCTTACCCTGCACATTCATACGGACACACACAAGAAGCTATCCAAAAATTCACTCATGGAGGTCAGGGTGGCTGGGCCAAAAGTAGCTGCAGTACCGACCTCCTGCCAGACCGAGCCATTCTTCCCTGGGGCTTACAAAAACACCGCTTTCCTCATGTCCTAAGGATCATATTCCCTGCACAGATAGATACTAGGACTACAACTCAGATATATTCATATAAAATTGATTTCCAACGTCCCTGCCACTCCCATCACCCTCACCAGCATCATAAATGTGCATTCACACATTCCAGGCTCAGGTTGCCTCTGTCAGTGACAGACTGTGCATGTATCTTCACTCCCAAACTCCAGTAAAGCCACACTCCTGGCATCCCTGTCTGGTCCTCAATTTTGAAAAAAACAGTTCGCTCCTTAGTCTCAAGACTCATCCCATTTCCTGGCCCAGACTGACAAATAGTGAAAACATTCACACTCTTGGACCATAGCCATCTCCAAAATAAACACCAGTTTATTTTCCTTCATTTAGCTGATCAGTGTTATCTATGATCACTTTGTTAAATATATATATAGGAGCATGTGTGGGTGTGGGTGTATGTATATAACATATTTATATTTATAAATTTAAATATTTTTATATATGTAACTTCTGTATTTAAGTTATTTCTATTTCTAAATTGTCTTAGAATTTTTAAACAATTAAATCTCATTCTTGGAACAGATACGTATGAGCACATATATATATTAGGCAGTATATATATATATATATATCTCAGGCAGTATCTTAGGCCTGCACAGATATTAGATTAAAAATTATTTAACATTTTATCAATACTCATTTAACATTATATGTCACATTATTCCATTCCTATTGCTTATAACAAAATACTCAAAACTGGGTGATTTATAAAGAAAACAAAATTTATTTGCTTACAGTTTCTGAGGCTGGGAAGTCCAAAGTCCATCTGGTGGTAGCAACAGCAACCCAGGGGTCTCACATTGCAAGATGGTGGAAGCAGAAGAGCAAGACAGACTCTCCTCTTCTTTTAAAGCCTTCAGAACCACGTCCCTGACCACCATTTTCAATCCATTCACTACGGCATGGTCCTACAATCTAATTATCTCTTCAAAGCTCCACCTTTCAATTGCCATAATAAGATTTCCCACCCTCTTAACAGTCACAGTGGGGGTGAAATTTCTAACAAATAAAACTTGGGGGATGCAATTCAAGCTTCAGGGAGTTTGGGGGAACATAATTCAATCCACTACATATGTAAAATTATATTTAACTACATATAGATAATATAGATATATGTGATATATGGATATAGTCTGTGAAGAAAGAAAAGGGAAAATGTGACACTTAGCCAAGACCTAAAGGTGGTGAGAGGGAACAAACCTGTGGATAACGGGTAGGGCATCCAGGCAGAGCCAACTGAAGGGAGAAAAGTTACACAGTGTGAGGAAGTGGGAGGCTATTGCATGGACCAGTCAAGAATGACAGTGACTAAATGGTGTAGCTATTGAAAAATGGTTGGATTCTGGATACATTTTTAAAGTAGAGCCATTAAGATTTGCTGACGGATCAGATGTGGGCCCTCTTTTCCAAGCTCTATAACTATACATCCAACTAGCTAGTGTGTTTCTCTCTCATCCATTCACCGATTTATTCATTCAACGTTTTGGGGTCCAACACTATGACTATATTGTGGGGAAAGTGAGTAAGACATTGTTGCTCTTTCTGAGGAGGTCACTGCCTATTGGAGCAGACAGACACATAAATAAAACACGTATTCAAAACATATACATATGAATTATAATAGCACAGAGAAAAAAGTGACTAGACTGGGAAGATTAATCTTTGCAGGAAAAATGACATGTGAACTGGCATTTGAAGAATGAGTAAAAGCTGTAGAATAGGAAGAAAGCTGTTCTTTGGTCCGAGCAGTAGAGAGGATGGGTATGGTGGCTTGTGCTAAAGCAATGGCAGGAGGCATGGAGTGGAATGGATGGATTCATGAGAGACACATGAAATTCTACTAGGTAAAATTAGTAGAATTTGGTAAATAAATGAGGCATTGGGATAGAGGATCAATAACTCTAGATTTTCTAGTTTTGGTAACTAGATGAATGATGATCCCTTTATCAAGATGGAAAACACATTTTGGACAAAGATATCTGTATTGGTTTTAGAAATGTCATGGGTCAATTGCCTGCAGAAATTCAAATGGAAGTATCCAGAAGACAAATGCGAAAGCAGCCTGGAGCTCAGGATAAAAAGAGGGAATAAGGACACAGAAGAATAAACATACAGGTGGTAAAGCCATGCTGATGCACACTACCTACCAGAATGTGGGCCAGTACTTTTCCAAAACAGAGTTCTTCTTTGAAACCCAGGAACCCAGTAACTACAAATCTTTCCTCCTACATCTGGTCCCAAACTACAGAATTCCTGTGGATATTCCACAACTCTCTTATTGTATATGCTGTCATGCTTAGCTTCTTCGATTTCTCCTTCCTGGGTAGCTCTGCTGTATCTTTTTCCTCCATGTACCTTATCTCTCTGTGCCATCTACATCTGCCAAAACCTGCCCAAATACTAACTCACAATTTTTCACATGCCACTTCCTGAGGAAGCTGTTGGGCAGGAATCTCAGATCCTTCTGCCCCTCCCTGTGCAGGTCATGAGTCAGGTAATTGAAAGAAGACCCTGGCAGCTTTATGCAAGGTAGACACACTTTGTACTTCAGGTGTGAGCTTCACAGACATGCTTTATTCTCAGAAATGAGCTCTGCCAACCCTCCATGCTCTGCCGTGCCCTCTGGTGCTCTGCGGACCAGTGGTTCAGAGAAGTTGTCTCTATACTCTCAGAATACAATAGTGTCTACAAGCCAAGCATTACATAATTACAACAATCATGCTGAATCAGTAAATGGGCACACATGCG
>NW_007737197.1:45374-50039 GCF_000696425.1 Galeopterus variegatus | reverse complement strand
GAAATGAGCTCTGCCAACCCTCCATGCTCTGCCGTGCCCTCTGGTGCTCTGCGGACCAGTGGTTCAGAGAAGTTGTCTCTATACTCTCAGAATACAATAGTGTCTACAAGCCAAGCATTACATAATTACAACAATCATGCTGAATCAGTAAATGGGCACACATGCGCAGTTATACTACCTTTATAACTTGTTTCTAGTGAATGTGCTGAATTGTGCCCATTTGTAACAGATGTAAGGTGAGAGATCTCCACTAAACTTTTTCTACTTTCCTTACAGAAGCCATTCCAGAGTTTCCCAACCAGACGTGTCCAAATAACCATGTTCTATTTGTGCACTTTGTTTTCTTCATCTGTAAAATGGCAACAATAGCAGCACCAACTTCATGGGATCAAGTGAATTAATACATTAAAGTGCTTAGAATAGTGTCTGCTATACAGTAAATGCTCAATACAGTCTATGTGTTGTTTGGAGAAAGCAGAGTGATGGTTAGCATGTGGGCTCTGAAGAGGAACAAAATGAATTTGAATACAAATTTAGCCACTTAGTAATTGTTATGTCAGAGGTAAGGTCCCAGGGCTGATAGTTGGCCTCCACCCACCCACTCCTCTTACCAGGTTCTTGACTCCGCCACAGAAAAGAATTCAAGGGCAGAGTCACAGTAGAAAGTGAGAACAAGTTTAAGGTAACAGATAAGAAATATAGGTTTCACAGAGAGAGTGCGGCATAGCTCCAGAGACTGAGCAGGCCCCACACCAAGTTTAACACAAAAATAAGCTCAGTACAGACATTCGGTCTAACATAAAAGCAAGAAAAACATACTTAAAGTTCAGTACAAAGTGCAGGCTAGCTCAAGAGAATGAGCAGCCGCTTGCTGAAAGTAAGTTAGATACAAAGGAAAGTAAACACATCAGCCATAAAGTGCCAATTGCCTCCAAGAAAGGGAGCAATGACCCTGCCCTCTATAGTTTCTCTATCTAATGAATATTCAATTAAGAAGGTGGATCCCAGTTATGTAACATTTAGTCTTGCACATGCTCTATTGGTCTCTTCCTGAAACGTGTTCATTGGCCAGATCCTACAACATGCACCAGGCATATTCAAGAATAGTCTGTGCTCTCTATTGAGCATGCCCAGTCACTAGATTTGCATAAACCTTGTAATCTCATCTTCCCCATGTGGGTGCTGAAAATAGGTTAAACTAGCAACAGTAACTTTTCTCTATGGGAAAGCCCAAAGGAGGGGGCCTGAGACCTCCAGGAGTGGCCAGAAACCCACAGATGTGTCCTGAAACCTGAGCGCAGGGAAACTGAGCACCTCCTTTATCAGTTGGATGATTTGGGACAAGATTTTACATCTCCCTAGTTCATTTTTTCACCTGTAAAATGGCTAAAGCCATGGAGATGCATGATATCTATTAGAATATTATGTCAGTAGCTTATATGCAATATTTGTAAGAATAGCTTTTCCTGTGAGATATATGTTTTGATATATGTGGCATCAAAATAATGCATGCAGAAGGTATAGAACAATGCCTGGCAGGTAAAAAAACCTCAACAAATTGCAGTTATTTTAATTATTATTGTCAGTTTGTTACTTATTTATTATTGCTAGTAATAATTCTACCTTGATTTTTAGGTATTTGCTTATTAGGGAGACAAATGTTCTATTCATCTTTTGTGCTCATAATCTTTGATCATTCCTTGTATGAGTATCTAGCCAATAAATATTCAACTAGAATAGAGAAAGAATTTTGTGAAGATTCCGTAAATCAAATGTGTAAGAGGAAAAACTGTCACCTTGGGTTACAACAATGGAAGGAAATTAGTCTTGACCATAAATTTGATAGGGTAGAGAATAATTGAAGAAGTTATTTGTTTCAAATTTTACTTTAAAACAAAAAAGACTTCTTTTTCAGTTTTAAGTTAACTAGAGTGAAAGGAGAAACCTAAACTGGATTTATTACATGAAACCAAGATTCTGTCACAACATCTGCCAAATTTCAGGCAATCTGGGAGCAATACAGAGGTAATTGAATAATTAAACTTGTAAAGTAAAATCTCAAATCCAAGTTCTTTCTACATGAGTTAGTTCCACTTATCATACATATCCTTTTTCTCTAAAGTTTTAAGTGGTAATACATTTTTAACATAGTTAAAAATCAAATCACAGAAAAAAAAGAGTCATGTAAAGGCAAATACAGAGAAATAAAAAGAGAAATTTCTATAGAAAAATCACTTGCTAGAAACCCTTAAGAATTATCAATTAGTAAGTGGCAGAATGGGAAGAGTTATGCTGAGAATTTCAAGTTGTTCAACAATCAAGAAAGTGTTTATAGGAACTTGTTATGCTAGAATTTTTTAAATGTTTAGTCTGTTCCTATATTGTATTCCTTAGGAAAAATACCACTTTCTTATTTTTTTGTATCTTTAATTTAAAAAATAACACATGAATATAGTAAAAAATTAAGTAACACAAATGTCAAAGTAAGTCTCCTTCTCATACCAGCTCCCTTCCCTTAATTCATTTTCCTCAGGAAAAGGGAATATCTAACCAATAACCATTTCAAAACTTATACAATCATGTATAAGCTTTGAAACCTGGGAGAAGTCTATCTATATCATGCTGCCTACTGCTTTTTAAATGTAACTATGTATCACTCTATATCAGTGCACCTAGATACACTTCATTTTTTTAATGATTATGTAACATTGAGCATACGTTCATATATGGAGGATTTCATAATTTATTCACCTACAGAGCATTCCTACAGATGGACAATTGAGCTGTTTCCAAAGAAACAGTTTTAGGGTGAACATTCTTGCACATTTCTTACCATAATTTTGCAAGTATAAATTGCCAGAGTAATCCTATAAAGACTTCTTATTTCAAAGACTATGTTTAAATATGGCAGCTATTAGTAAGAGTTAGCCAAATAGGTTGCATCAATTTAAAATCTCACTGTTTATGAAAGGGCCATGAACACATAGTGGGATTTTAAATTGACTTCTCCCTACACTCAGCAACATGTATTCTGACTCCATATTTTTAGGCATTTAAATTGGCATTTGAATTAGGCATTGTTTTTATTATATAAAAGTTTTATGAGATTCTCCTTTATGAATTTTGAGTATTGTATTTTCTTTGAACACTTGCATTATTATTGAATAAGCATCTTGTTTTCACTGATTTGATATTAATACGTATAATACATTTTCAATGTGGTTTAAAATCAAATAAAAGAAACAAAAAGATATTTAAAGGCAAATATAAAGAAAGAAATAAGTTCTGGAGAGAAATCATCTATTAGAAACCTTTAGGAAATAGCAAATTAGCAAGTGGCAGAATGAGAAGAATTATGCTGAGAACTTCAAGTTGTTCAACAATCAAGAAAGTGTTTATAGGAACTTGTTATGCTAGCATTTAAAAATATGTATATTTATATACATTTTGTATTTTAATACAAAATATGTAAGATATAATTTATATATTAAATATTTGTATATGGGCCAGCCCGGTGGCGCACTGAAGAGTGCGCCACTTGGGAGCACGGCGGCGCTCCCACCGAGGGTTCGGATCCCATGTGGAGACCGGTTCCCACTCACTGGCTGAGCGTGGTGCGGGCGCAACACCGAGGGTTGCGATCCCATTACCGGTCCGTAAAAAAAGACAAAAAAAGCCACTCACTGGCTGAGCGTGGTGCGGGCGCAACACCGAGGGTTGCGATCCCGTTGCCGGTCCTCGGTACGGGCACAACACCGAGGGTTGCGATCCCATTACCGGTCAGTAAGAAAAGACAAAAAAAAGGAAAAAAAATAAATAAATAAAATAAATATTTGTATAAATATTCTAAATATATATTTATGTATTTTAAAGATTTTTTTTTATGGAAACATAGGAAGGGTCTTTAAAAAGTCCATGGAAATATTTGTATTATCTTCCAATTCCACTTTCCACAAACTTTTTGAAGTACCTTTATAGCCTATGTGAGTCAGGCATGGTGATAAGTCAATGGTGAACACAGACACTATTTCCCATCATGGAGTTCAAATTTTTATGGGGTATATTTAATAGAAAGTAAACAGACAATAAATAAAATATTGTAATATGTAATCACAACAATAACTAACATTTATTAAGCTCTTACTATATACCTGACACTTCCAGGGGTCACCAATCTACTGTCCATGGCCAAATTCAGTGAGCATCCTGTTTTTATATAGACATTAAGCTAAGACTAGATCTATGTTTTTAAAGGATTGCTGAGGAAAAAAAGAAAAGAAAAAGAAAGAACAAATGATGTGAGAGACAGATGTGCTGTGGATTAAATGTCCCCCCAGACTTCATTGAAAATTAATCTCCTCTGTAACTGTTAAGAGGGTGAGAAGTCCTGTTATGGTAATGAAAGGTGGGGCCTTGAAGAGGGGATCAATTGTGAGGACTGTGTCCTTGTGAATGGGTTGATGAGTAATGGGCATAGTTCTGAAAACTTTAAAAGGAGAATGAGTGAGAAGCTTAGTTCTCTCTTGCTTAAGCCATTTGCCATGTGATACTCTATGTTGCTAGAGAGTCACCACCATTAAAGAAGGTCCTCACCAGATATATTTCCTGGACTTTGGACTTCCCAGCCTCCAAAACTGTAAGAAATAAATTCTATTTCTTTATAAA
>NW_007737197.1:43888-45103 GCF_000696425.1 Galeopterus variegatus | reverse complement strand
TATTTCTTTATAAATTACCCAGTTTTAGGTATTCTGTTATAAGCAAGAGAAACTGACTAATACAGAAAATTGGTACTGAAAAGTCGGGTATTGCTTATAATAAATACGTGAAACACTAGTGCCAAAGCCTAAATGTTAGGCAGAGGCTAGAAGAATTTGGAGAAGCAGGCTAGTAAAAGCCTAGATTCTGGTGAGAAGTTAGAAGGCAAGGAGACTAGGAAAAATTTGGAACTTCTTAGAGACTAGTTAAATGGTGATGACCAGAATGTTAATAGAAATACAGACTATAAAGACCATTCTAAGGAGGTCTCAGATAAAAATGAAGAAGAGCTTACTGGAAACTGGAGCAAGAGTCACCCTTGTTATAGAGTTACAAGGAACTTGGCTGCATTCTATTCATGCCCCAAAGTTTTATGGAATGTGGAACTTAAAGGTGCTGACCTAAGGTGTTTAGAGAAGAAATTTCTAAGTAGCAAAGGATTCATCCAGCTGCATGGATACTTGTCATAGCCTATGCTGAGTTATGGCAGAAAAGGTATGAAGTACAGGCAGAATTTATAATTAAAAGAACAGCAGAGGGTAAAAATTTGGAAAGCTTTCAGCCTGGTGACATAAAGATGAGAAAGTCTGTTCCAGAGAGAAAACCAAGGGTGTAGCCCCGAGACTGTTTGCTAAGGAGATCAGGACAGAAGAAATGGATTATCAAGAGTATGGAAAAAAAACCTCACAGCTTCAGAAGATACAAGCTGGAAACCTTGATGACAGTCAATGTGGTGTTAAGTCTGCAGGCTCCCAGAATGCCAGAGCTGTGCCACCCTGATTTCAAAGGATGTATAGAAAAGCCTGGGAACTCAGGAAGAGATCTGTCACAGGGGCAGAGTAACCACATAGAGCCTTCCCTAGAGCAATGTCAAGCAGAAATGTAGGGTTGGACTTGCACCAGGGCTATGCTTAGTGAAGTCATGGGAGTGGGACTGCCATGGAGACCCCAGATTTGTAGAGCTACCAGAGTGCAACACCAGCCTGAGAGATTTGAAACATGGCCTGAAACCAGGAAAGCCTCAGAGCAGGGCTGCCCGAGGACCTGGATGCCCAATCCCCACACCAGTGTACAAAGGACACCTGGAGTCAAGGTAGAATATTTTTCAGCTTTAAGATTTAGTGCCTGCCTTGCTTGGTTTCAGACGTATTTAGGACCTGTTATCCCTTTCTTTT
>NW_007737197.1:28461-43592 GCF_000696425.1 Galeopterus variegatus | reverse complement strand
CACCTGGAGTCAAGGTAGAATATTTTTCAGCTTTAAGATTTAGTGCCTGCCTTGCTTGGTTTCAGACGTATTTAGGACCTGTTATCCCTTTCTTTTAGCCTATTTCTCTCTTTCTGAGTGAGAATTTCTGTCTTATGCTTGTCCTACCATTGTATCTTTGCAGTAGATAACTTGTTTAATTTCACAGATGAGACTTTGGATGTTTTGAGTTGGTGCTGGGACACCTAAAGTCTTAATTGACTTTAGGGCTATGGGAATAAAATGAATATATTTGTATGTAAAAATGACATGAACTTGGAGGGGCAAGGAACAGAATGCTATGGATTGAATGTCCACCCAAAACTCATTGAAACTTGATCTCCACTGTAGCTGTTAAGAGGATGGGAAATCGTACTATGGTAATTGAAAGGTGAGGCCTTGAAGAGGTGATCAGATAGTGAGGACTGGCCCTTGAGAATGTATTGTTCCATTCATGGAGTAATGGGTGTGCTTCTGATGATGTTGAAAGGAGAATGAATGAGAAACTTGGCTCTCTTGCTCAAGCCACTCACTATGTGATACTCTGTGTCACTAGAGTGTCACCACCATTGAAGAAGGCCCTCACCAGATGTGTTCCCTGGACTTTGGACTTCCCAGCCTCCAAAACTGTAAGAAATAAATTCTATTTCATTAATAAATTAGCCAGTTTTAGGTATTCTGTTATAAGCAACAGTAATGGACTAATACAATATGTGATTTGCAAAGCCTGAAGTATTAACTATCTGGTCCTTTACAGAAAAAGTTTTCTGACTTCTATTTTAAATCTTTTAACGTGCTTAATTCTTTAATTTTCACAATAACCGTTAATGTAGTTAAAAAACCATTAAAGTTAATCTTGAACATGTGTTTATTTCTTTAATTTTCACAATAACCAGTAAAGTAGTGTCTTTGTTAAATTATATTTAAGCCCTACTTATTCTTTCAGATGAGAAAACTAAAGCACAAAGAGTTGTCTTATAATGACCATAGAGGAAACAAACAGGGTATTGGGGGTGGAGAAAGAAGAGGTTCTCTATAAGAGGAGAAAAGCATACAGAGGAGGAGAGAGAAACATACTAGGCAGGCAGAGGAAGCTTGTTTAAAATCTTTTCAAAAGCTAAGTGTGGTCTATTTGAAGAACCTGAACATAATCAGTGTAGGTGGGAGCAACCACGTGGGTAAGGAAAAGTGGAAAGTTTGGAGACATAGTAAAGGTCAAATCATTTAGAATTTGTAGACTATGATAAGAAATTTAAGTTTTATTAAATAAATGCATGAAAAGCCATTGAAATACAGGAAGGGGGGTATGAGGTAATTTAATCTATGTTAAGACAATTTTTGTGGAAATATGAAGAATGGAATATAGGAAGACCAGTTATGATGGTGTTGCAGTAATCCTGAAATATAGTCTGAGAGGGATAGCAATAAATCAGAACAAAGAGAAATAGAAATGAAAAAAGTTGTCATAGGATATATATTTGCGAGGTGAAGGAAAGGAAATAATGCCAGGCTTCTACCTAAGTGGACAGATGGTGATTATACTTTGCTGATATTGGTTAACATATCAGGGGGAAAAAAAGAGTTTTCTAAAGAAACAATTAAGATTTACTGTTTTGACATGTTACAGCTGAGATTACCTGTGAATCTAAGTGAAAGATGAGCAGATTCCTAAGCCCTATCTCTGAGAAGCTCCAGCATGGAGTATTTGGATAGAAACATAGGAACCAGGAAATCAGATGAGAAGTAGAAGACATAAAATAGAAGAAAAATCAAAACCAAGCTGAAGCCAACAGAGGAGAGTGTTTCAAGAAAGAGGGCAGAAAATATTTATTGTTCTTGGACTAGATCAAGAGGGCAATGAGAACCAACATGTACCCTTGGAGTTCTAGCCTAAAGGACGTGGCATCCCTGATCAAAACCAGCCACCTGGTTGTCTTATTCTATTGTGTCTCCTGCTAATATGAAGAGGAATATGCAGAAAGACCAAGTCTTAGCACACAGACCACCTGCGAAGTCTGTCTCTAGCATTAAGGTACTATAAGTAATACATACATCTTTCTGAATTGAGAAACAAGAACAAATAAGCTTAAACACAAAATGAACAAAAAAACAACTCTTATGCAAAATTTTACCCAACATTTTGGAAAATGGCTTCTTATTACCTTCCTTTTCTCCAATATTAACTTCAATATACCTGCTTTTTCTGAGTTAAACAGCTTCATGGGTACATAGGCAGCTGGATAACAGCAAAACTGAGTTTGGTTAGAGACCTGGTAGAGAGAACTGATATGAGGATTTCTCTCACATGAGCAGGGGAACCTCCAAAGAAATGTTCATATTAATGTCAAATTTGGGGGAAAGTGTGGACTTCAGAGAAATCTGAATTCCTGTGAGAAGACCAATATCAGCTTCCCATGAGTGTGCCAGTTCTCCTTTGCCCTTAAGAGACCAAGAAGGAGCCAAAGAGATAGATGCAGTCATCCTAGTCTCTATAGCTGGAAGATTACCAGCTGCAGCTCCCAATATGCCTTGTCAAGGGACTGAAAACCTACCTACTTTAACATCACTGACACACAGATATAAATAGAAGTTGCTTCTTCTTTCCTCTTGTTAAGACAAGAGTCATTTGGCATCCTCCAAGATGAAATCTGAGCTCCAGTGAGCAGTAAAAAAAATAGATTAACCTTACAAAGGTTCCCAAAAGCTAAAGAAAGGAAGGTCACTATGAGTAAACAAAACATATCAGCAAAACAGATCTGTTGGAGGAGACAGATGACAGCATGAGTTAAAATAATGAGATCATTAGCAGAAATTCAAGCTGAACATATACACACCGAAGACTTTATGGAGAAAAACAAATCTGCTTTCCTAAATCAATAATTCAATAGATAAAATCAAAGAGAACATGATCACTGTCAATAATCATGTTAGCCTGGAAGTTCCAGTGCATATTGCTACATACAGCAACAATATGAAGAGAAATTATTTCATGTAATAAAAGTTTAAACCTTGGATAATAGATTCAGGACACCTAACGTGCAAAAAAAAAAAAAAATACATATTACAGGAGGAAAAAAGAGAACTAGCTATTAAGAACCAATAATTAAGCAAATATAAATGGATATTGAATTACACTTTCTTGGTTGTTTTGAGTTGCTAGCTTAAGCCTCAGTGCTGAAAAAGTTAAGTATTAAATATCCTCACAATCTATTTATTTTAGATTTTTAGTTTTCCTCATAATTAACACTTAATACACTTGAACTTAAATTTCATAACTCATTATCTTTTGATAATATTCTATTACTACTAAAAATAAAAATATGATAATAATAACAATACTCTAGAGTAACAATTTAATCTACAAGATGAGAAAATATGGATACCTTTACTTCTGTCCATCTTTTCTCTCCAGCTACTGCCTTCTAATTTTGATCATTCATATCATTATTTTTATATTGCCAAAGTTTTTAACAATTATATTCTCTTTGGGGATATTTTCATTGTTTGTAGGTTGATCCTAAAATTTTAAGATAATAAATAATATACAGAGAAGAAAATAGGCTAATTTAAACTGTATAGAAATAAGTGAAATGTCACATCACTATACCAATATTAAGTAGATTTATTTTTTATTCCATCAACATCTGAAAATCATGCCACATATTAATTTGCATTGTATGTAGATAATGTCTTTCTTGTAATGATTTCTATTTTCCCCAGAATTTCTTACTTTTTTGTGTGTCAAGAAAAGGTACTTTCCCTCATCATCATAAGCTTGTAAAATTTATTCCATACTCCTTTTTGAGCACATTCTTTATGAGGCTTTCTAATTTTCTTTTCTAATCTGGACTAAACGTTTTCCAGGCCATTTCCACCACAGATGGAATCTTTTTGCACTGCCACCATTTCTTTTTATTATGGGTCTTTCTTTTTCTTGATTTTCATCTTTGTTTTACTGGAGGTTATTCTTACATGACAAGGGAGGTGTATTTTGGGGTTTCCTATACCTGAGAATGTTTTAATTTTGCTCCCATATGTAATGGAGTATTTTTTAGTCTGTCTTCTACATTAGTAGTTATTGCTGTGTGACAAATCACCTCAAACTCAGTAGCTTAAAACAAACACATGCACAACATTTGAAAGTTTGTTCCATCGTATCCTAATAGCAGGTGCACATGCAGAGTTGTCTGGTGACACTCTCATACTTGTTTCTAGGCAGTTAACCTCTTTTTGCTCCCTGAAAACTTGCAGAATATTCTCTTATTATGTTAAAGAAACCTCTTCTATTTGAAAACTTTAGTCTTTTATCCCAAGCAAATATTGTCCTATGACTTCTTAAATTATTTCCATCACTTCATTGTTTCTGTTCTTTTCTTGTAGGCTTCATATTAGAAAAATATAATGTTTCTGGATTCTTTACCCATGTGGCTTTACCTTCCACTTTGTATTTTTTTATCTTTTTGTATGTCTTCTCTTTAAGCAGTTTTTGTTGTGTAACAAACCACCCCAAACTCAGTGACTAGAAACAATAGTTATTTATTACTGATCCCAGCCTGTGGATCAGCTGGGCAGTGCTCCTGGTCTTCACCAGATTCATATATATTTCCAGGATTGGGGCATAAAATGTACAAGATGAGTCTGAAGCAACTTGTTATATATCAGGTGGTAAGGAAGCTGTTAAAGATGACTAGGGATATGTTAAAAGGAACCAAGAGTTGAATTAATAAGGCTCCCAATGGCCAGGATGAGACAATGTGAACATCAATAGGAGAAATAGCATGTGTTTTGTTTGATCAAAACACATTAAATGTGTTTAAATCCCTGGGTATTTAATAATACCAAAAACAAAACAAAACAAAAAATTGATCAGTCACATATAAATGATGTTAGGAAACAAATCTTTGATAACTGGAAAACTAAAGTTGAGAATCAAGCATTTATCCTGTCTTTCCTGTGCAAACTATACCTCTAGGTAACAAAATGGTAGATAAAGTGAAATTTCTCTTCAGATTAGTATTCCAACAAATAAATCAAGAAGAAATGCTCAAATTAGAATATCACCATTTCACAACTCCTCTTGAAATAAGGATCTGGGTAATAAGTATCAGTGGCTGCTAACATTTAAAAAAAAAACAACAGGCAACTAGATTATGTAGTAGTCTTGTCAAAAATTGTCTCTGAGTCCAACTCAATTTACAGAAAATAGAGGAACATTTTAAACTACATCATGTGAACACAGTCAACAAAGTTCAGTTTATGAGAAACACTGCAAGACAAATGATTGAGTTTATTCAATAAATAAATTACAAGGGAAAAAAGAAAATTAGAGGAAGGGTAAACTACATTATGAAATTTAGAGTTGCACACTTGATAAAAGTACAAAGAAAAGTAAAGAAGCGTTTACAATAAAAATTAGCATAGTGGCTACCCTTAGAGGGATGGAGGGGATTGCATTTAGAAGGGGCAGATGCAGGGCTTCTGTGGTGGGCACAAAAATTTACCCCACATGAGTGTGAGAGGTGGTTACAAGGTTCAAAGTATGGTAATTGATTAAGCTGCATATGGGCTTAGGCATGTTATTCTTCTGTATTTATATTAAATTAAATAATACAAAAGTTTTAAAAAATGCATCCACTGAGTCTTCTAGCTCTGACTTATAATGGAATAGTGTATGGTAAAATAACACTTTCTAGTAAGAGCACCTAGAAAAGGCACATTAAAACACCAAAACAAAAAACAAAAAAATTGCTTAAAGGCATCACAGAGGCTGAGGTAGTTAGGATGTGAGGACCAAGACAGACCCTGGACAGATGGAAAAATCATTAAGGTCGGCCCAAGCTTCTGGACACTGCTTTTGCCTCAAGGTACTTGCCAATTAAGTTACAAATCAAATAACATATAAATAAGTAGATAAGCCACAACCATTGGAATTAAAATAAAGAACTTTAAAAAGTGTTAGAAAAAGGAACTCTCTTACACTGTTGGTGGGACTGCAAAATGGTGGAGCCTTTATAGAAAACGGTACGGCGTTTCCTCCAAGTGTTAGAAAAAGGAACTCTCTTACACTGTTGGTGGGACTGCAAAATGGTGGAGCCTTTACAGAAAACGGTACGGCGTTTCCTCCAACAATTACAGATAGATCTAACATGTGACCCAGCTATTCCACTGCTGGGAATATACCCAGAGGAATGGAAATCATCATGCCGAAGGGATACCTGTACTCCCATGTCTATTGCAGAACTATTTACACTAGCCAAGAGGTGGAACCAGCCCAAATGTCCATCATCAAATGAGTGGATAAGGAAACTGTGGTATATCTACACAATGGAATACTACTCTGCTATAAAAAAGAATGGAATACTACCATTCGCAAGAACATGGATAAACTTAGAGAAAATTATATTAAGTGAAACCAGTCAGGCGCAGAGAGAGAAATACCACATGTTCTCACTTGTTTGTGGGAGCTAAAAATAAATAAATAAATAAATAAATATACAAACAAATAAAGGGTGAGGGGGGGAAGAAGACACAATAATCACAACATCACTTGTTTGTGGGAGCTAAAAATAAATAAATAAATAAATATACAAACAAATAAAGGGTGAGGGGAGGAAGAAGACACAATAATCACAAAAATTCCTTGAACTTGTTAAGACAAGTGAAGAGATATGATGTAGTGGGGGAGGGAGGGAAAAAAGGGAGGGGGAAAAGAGGAAAGGGTAAAGGGACACAAAAATCAACTGCAATGTATATTGAGAAGTTAAAATTTTTTAAAAAGTGTTAAAAAGTTAAAGAAAAATATCACACCGAAAATTAGAAAATGCTTTTAACTGGACTAAATACCAAAGCTCATAGGTTACAATGAAAGCAGTGCAAGGGAGTCCACTAGCCTGAAATACTTGCCTTAGATATAAAAAAAAGCCTCCAGATCAATGCAATGTGGAGCTAAGCCCTGCAAATCTGTACAAATTGCACCTATCTGCTAGGGGCCATTGCTTCCTAAGGGCTGATGGTCTGGCAGATGTACTTACAGTCTTGTTGGGAAAGGTCTACGGAGTCTGATATTTCTTTCCCAGGATACAAAGCAAAAGTGTAATGACCCATTTGAATTTAATGGGGAGAATTTTTCTGGTTATATGGGGTATTTAAGGAAGAGCTGCTTTACGAAACAAATGGACAAAAAAAATTTCCCAGTCCTGTCCCATGATTTCCAAACAAAAGATATGTGCCAATTGGAATCTAAAATCTTTCACATTCCCCCATCATGTTCTTGTGAATTCAAGAACAATGAGATGATGACCTTGATTTTCCTTGCAAGAAATTGTTTTAAATTATTATTCCAAGCAATCACTGTTTTTAAAAATCTTTCTCAAGAGAAGGCTCAAAAATCTCACTTAGTTCATGAACACTTATTTCTTTGTAAGATTATTCTGTATTGAAATCAGAAGTGATCATTTAGACACTCATAAAAGCTGACATTATTTCATTTCTTAAATATGCATTTAATCTAAACTAGGATGCCTAGAATAAACACTTTCTTTTCCTGAATGAAGCCTATTGTCAACTAAACGTAATAATCAGAGTATTAATCTCACAGCATTATTTGTCATTATGTCATTGTCAAGTTTACTTGATACCCTTTAGCAGAAATAATTTAATCTTTATTACTCTTTAATGAGCTATGAATATTAGCTCTATTTTCAATGTGGAACGTGCATTGCAGTACAAAACATTATGAGAGGGGAGCACTAGTGAGGGGTGATGTGGGGATTCTCAGAAGCAAACATCAGATTTTTAATATTTACAAACTTAGAAGATGCAAATTGATCATAATGATAATAATGATTATTTATTTTTTCTGCCATCCGGATATAAAATTTGGAATTCTTCAGATGGCTTTAATTAAAACAAAAAATGTTCTTAAACATGGCCAGTGGCAATTTCCTTATGATAGGTTGAATTAGAAAACAAAACAAAGCTACTAGATATGTACAGGAAGTATTTTTAAATAAAGAAGTGGGAAATAAATTGCTGTGCAAATATGTAACAGGAAAATAAACTAAGTCAGTCAAATTAATATCAGATAAAATGGCATTCAAAGCCAGAATAAAAATGACATAGATAATATCTTTAAAATGAAATCTTTTCTAAAATAATATATCGATCTAATTTAATTCTAATTAGAAACCCAATATCGGTATATTTGCTTTTACCACTATTAAAAATAATTAAAAATTAATATGGAAAACTGAAAAAATAAAAATTACAAAATAGTTGGGAATAAAAATATCATAAAGAATGACTTGCCATACAAAATAATTAAAATCTATTATAAAGTTACTATAATAAAAATGTAAACACAGATTGGCAAATAGGTCAATGAAATAAAACCACAGTCCAGAAATAGAAATAGAAATAGTCTATGTACACATAAAAAACATAATATATGATAAAAGTGTCATCTAAACTTAGAGGAAAATTAAAAAATAGTACTAGAATAATTACCTATTCATCTAAAATAAACAAACACTTAGACACTCTGCTTCATATTATATAAAATTAATTCCTAGATAGATGAAAATCTAAATACAAAGAATAGTTAAAAATGTTAAAGTAATGTGTAAGAGAATATTTGTCAATATTTGGATGAAAAGAGTCCTTTAGCAAGATACTAAAACTAAGAGGAATTTTTAGATTAGGACTATACCAATGATAGGACATTTTATATTCAGACGATATCAAATGGTGGTGGGGGAGACAGAGCCAGCCCTCTAGAACGAGAAAATAATTCATAGAAACAACATAAACAATTGAAATTGAAAAGTCAAATTACTAAATGTTTAAGTTAATGAGAACATTTTTTCTCCTCCTTTTTACTCTTTTCTACCAAATATCAGTTTGGAGCTTTCACTCTCTTAAGTGCAGGTGGGAATTTGAATCATAGCAGAGAAATTCTCCTCTGAACAGGGCATGCCAAGGCCCTTAAGAGCCACTTCAGCTGTATTTACATTTACTCTAGATTGATCATCACCCTCACAGTTCAAGTTTTTGCTTGAGTATACACTCTTGACAATGGCTTATTTGGCCACTTTGAAAAATAGTGTTGCCATTTGTTTAAGGCTAACATGTTTGATCTGTGATTCAGAGGCTTCAGAAAATGCTCTTGTAAGATGGGAGGGGACAAGAAAGCAAAGTCATCATAGTATGCATTGGATTTCTCCATATTAATTTGGTATAATTTATTTCAACAAGGACATGCTGAGAATTTATCACTAGCTGTGTTATGTTAGGTGAAAAAGATATATATGACCAAGTTCAGACTCTCAAAGAACATATAATAAGGCTTTCTGGATCACTCCCCCACTCTATGCTTTCTGCTCTACATGAGTGAACAGCTAGGTTTTGTGCTATGTTCTGGGATGAGGCACCTAAGATTTTGGGCTTTCTGCTCAAACCATTTAATATGGGTAAAAATTTAATTTTTCTCTTCAAATCACATTGTAAACTTCTCAAAGACAAGAATTGTCTGGTGTAATATAATCCTTTATGTTCCACTGTCATGCCCCACCCACATGCACACGCACGCACACAGGCACACACACGCACGCACATTCGCACACACACACACACACACACACACTCCTCAGTAGTTCCTATTTTGATGAACCGCTCACCACAAACGTAAAATGATTTCTCATTAAGTGGGCTTTAAAGTTTTCACACATATTTGATGCCTGATTTTCTTTATTTGGAAAGTCATATTCAAATATCATTTTTTTTCCCTCTAAGTCTATTGATATGCTTCTAAATAGTAAATAACACTTTAATGAATATAAAAATTCTTAGATGGAAACTCTTGAAAGTGGTAAAATGTCTTCTCTTCCATGAAGAGAGGCTCTAACACTCAACAATGGTATTAGCATTATAAAGAAGAGAAATCCTCTAATTTGCTGACCTAGTTTTTCAGACCCTCCACCCCCTACCGGCGATGTTAAATAAATTACGCATATAATTAGGATAGGGTTAGGACAGTGTTGGTATACTCATGCCATCTTTATGCATCATACAAGAATTTTACACAATTACATATAGAAACATTTATTGGATGCCTTAT
This sequence comes from Galeopterus variegatus, assembly GCF_000696425.1. NCBI lineage: Eukaryota > Metazoa > Chordata > Mammalia > Dermoptera > Cynocephalidae > Galeopterus > Galeopterus variegatus. Next base: position 33,460 of record NW_007737197.1, on the reverse strand, counting down.
GTATTTCCTTGATATGGTTGTCATAGCAAAATACCACAGACTGGCTGGCTTAAACAACAGACATTTATTTTCTCACAGGCTAGAGTCTGGAAGTTCAAGATCAAGATTCCGGCAGGGTTGGTTTTCTCTGAGGCCTCTCTCCTCAGCTTGCAGATGGTAACCTTCTTCCTGCTTCTTCTTTTTTTTTTTTGTTTTTTCGTGACCGGCCACAGATCGCAATCCTCAGTGTCGCGCCCGTACCGGACCAGGACTGGCTACGGGATCGCAACCCTCGGTGTTGCTCCCGCACCTCGCTCAGCCAGTGAGCGGCCAGTCTGTTTGTGGGACCTGAACCCTCGGTGGGAGGGCTGCCGCGCTTCCCAAGCGGCGCACTGTAGCATAGCAGTGCGCCACCGGGCCGGCCCTTCTTCCTGCTTCTTAACATGGTCATCCCTCTGTGTAAGCATGCCCTGGTGTCTCTCTGTGTGTCCTAATCTCTTCTTACAAGGACAGCAGTCAGAATGGATTAGCACCCACCTCAACAGTCACATTTTGATTTAATTACTCTTTTTAAGGACCCATCTCCAGATACAAGCACATTTGAATGTACTGGGGGTTAGGACTTCAACATATGAATTTTGGTAGAAGACACACTTTTGGCCCATAACATATTACTAGCAGCTATTCAAAGGATATGAAAATGAGACAGTCTCTCATTTCAATGAGGAGAGCATGCACTCTATCAGGAAGATAAGTCAGTAAACAAATAATTATAATATTAGTCAGAAAACAAGTACAACAAAATGGAACATGCAATATGTTGTTAAGGTTAAAAAATAAAAGGGGATTGGCATTTGAGGATGAGCCTTGGGATGGAAAATAAAGGTCAGACATGAGTTAAATGCCTTGTGGGCTTTAATCTTCAACACACGCCTTAAGGTTTATAGTCTTGTTCTCATTTTTAAAAGAAGAAAATTGAGATTTAGAGCATTTAGTCAAGTCACATTATAACATCAAACAACTTGCAAATTAAGTGTCAGGATCAATCTTATTCTAATTACTCTGAGATGATGGGTAAGGAGAAGAAAGTTTTAAGAGGAAAGAATAGTATAAATAAAGTCCAAAGTGAGTTTAACAAAGCATTTCAAACCATCCTGTAATATATTAAAAGAGAAAATCATAGCATTTAAAATAGATATAGACAAAATTATGTCATAAAATTCAACACTATTTTTTAAGAATAAAAGTCTTGAAAGATAAGAAATGTCTTAACCTAATAAAGGAAATCCACCACAAACCTATAGCAAACACTAATCTGATGATGAAACTTTAGAAGTATGCTCTTTAAAATCTAAAAAAGAGATTTCTATTAAACATGTTAATGGACATGCTGGCCAAAGCAGTTAGACAAGAAAAATAAAAAATAAAATGTATAACCATTGTAAAGAAAGACAGAACTAAATTGTTTATTATTCCAAAAATCCAGAATATGTGTTAGTAATAGAAGAGAATAGCCAGAGATATGGAATGGGGGAAAGAACAGAGAGATGAATGAACGCAGCTGCTTTGTTAAGATTTTGGTTCTTAGATTGGCTGGTGAGGTTTGGAATTTTGTTTAGTAATTTTACATCATATTATTCATATACACTGAATACATTTTTGTATATAATAAATATTAGAAAATTATAATCCTAAAAATATGTAGAAAGTATAAGCATTTATTACAACTACAATCCAGTGTTTGAAAAATTTTCTCCAAACTAATCTCCATGCAATGTCAATGCTTATGATCAAACTTTGGGCTTACAACTGCAAACCAATTTTTTTTTTTTTTGCATTTTATTTTATTTTATTATTATGTCTTTTTTAAATTTTATTTTGTTGATATACATTGTAGGGGCAACAATAATGCAAACCAATTTTATTAAATTCAATGATGTCTTTGCCAACAGTTAGTTTTCTTGTAAAACAATTACACAGTTGCTAAGTAAATAAAAGCTACTGAAATAATCTTAGGTATAAATAGTATTTCACACATTATGGAATCCCTGTAGTCCTGTACAGTTTTTCTTTATCATGCTGGCTTGCTCAACCTGCTTTTATCCTCTCCCTATTTTGAGTTTTGAAGAATTTCTAAACTTGCTACCTATTCCCAGGTCCTGTGTAAGGGACTATTAGAAGAAAAGCACCATAGCGGGTAAATATTTTCGTTGGCTCTTCTGCCTAAGTATGTCTGTGTGCCTGAATGGTAAAGGAACCATGGCAAACTTAGCCTTCCTTTAGTATTTAGGAGTGCACAGGCTCCAAGTCAGCCAAGGAAGAAAAAGCTCAGCTTGATACTTTTCTTGAAGTGTGCATAATTTGTAGATGTTGCTTTCTGCAGGTTGTATTTATTAAGAACTATTTATGTACCAAATACTGATCTGGCATACATTATTGAATATGCATGGTATCTAATAGGACAGGCAAAAAACAAAAAACAAACAAAAAAAATCGGGAGTAACTCATTATAGTAGGATAAATGCTGAGATAGAAATGCTAACAGAGAACAGAGAACAGAGAACAGACACCTCTCCTAACTTGAGAGTTAGAGGAAAAGCACTTAAACTATTAATGGGATGTTAGCTGTAGAAATTCTGTATATGCCTGTGGTCAGCAGGGTAATGTCCTCCAAATCTCTCCACACCCTAATCTTCTTGGCTCTTAGTTAGACTTTTATGTTTTCCATTTTCTTGTACATCTGGGTAATTTCTTCAGATATATCTTTCATTACAATAATTCTCAATTTAACTGTCTACTCTGCTGCTAAGTCTTTCACTATTTTTTTAAATTTAATAATTATACTTTTATTTTTAAAAGTTTATTTTATTTGATATTGTGATGGCTAACTTTGTGTCAGCTTGGCTAGGTTATAGTGCCCAGGTGTTTAGTCAAACATGAACCTTGATGTGCTATGAAAGTATGAAGGGTCTTCAAAAAGTTCTTGGAAAAATTTGTATTATCTTTTAATACATTTTTCCACAAACTTTGTAATCAACATTTATAATCAATTGACTGTACATAAAGGAGATTAATCTCAATAATGTGGTTGGGTCTCACAAAAGTAGCTGAAGGCACTAAAGGTAAAAACCGGTTACCCAAAAAAGATTCTGCCTCAACTGTAACATAGAAATCCTCACTGAATTTCCAGTCTGGAGTCTGTCCTATGGGTTTCAGAATAGACTCTGCAATGGCAACTTTTGCCTGAATTTCCAGCCTGCTGTACTGCGCTGTAATTTTCACATTTGCAAGCCTCCACATCTAGTGAGCCAATTCTTTAAGATAAAGCTAGATAGATGATAGATAAACAGATAGATGGTTAGATTGATCCTGTTGGTTCTTGGTGAAGGTGTGGAGTTGTAGAACACTAATTGATCCAATTATCAAATCAGTCTGGCCTTTTTTGTAGTTTCTTATTAATTACCATTTTTGTTAGCCCATTTTTTTGGTTAAAAATTTCCAACATAAGAATCTAAAAGTTCATGTCTGCTACTTGAGATTTTTGAATCCTTAGAAATTCTAAATCTGTTGTTTGTTGTTTTGATGACTCTTCCATGGTGATTTGGTCCCTTGTGTGTCTTGTGATCTTTAATTATGAGCTCAGATTTGACTAGTTGATTATATGGATAATGTGTTAATTTTAAAATTTTAAAATTTAGGGTGTTTTCTCCTTGACAGGATTTTGCATTTGCTTCTGCTGGAAGCCAGGCAGTGCTACCAAACTGGAGCTACTTTCACCCCCTTTACTGTTCTCAGGTTGTCTTGAAGTCTCATTCAGTTATCCTTACTTTATGTGAATGACCAAAGACCTAATTATGGAACCATTGAGCTGATATTAGCTCTTGATCTCAGAAAATCATACTCCTTGTGTTTTCTAGTCATATATTTTTGGCAGCATGAGGACTTTCATACTCTCTGTTGAATATATATTCACACATATATGCACATGCATGTTTTATGCAGGATCTAATTACTTTGCAACAGAAAAGTCCCCTCATAATATCTGGTCTGACATCCTACCAGTAGCACATTGCCAGTCCTCATAATTTTTTAAACAAATTATGCAGATAATTAAAGATTATTGAGTAGTTACGGAAATAAAATATAATTTCATGGTAATTAAAGCCAATAAAATTTTCTTAAAAGACCTTTTAACACATTAAATTATTTTTCTTCAATGCTTTGAACTTTGTTTCTAATAGAATACCATGGAATTTTGGATTTGGATATAAAATAGGCTAAACAAAGTGTATCTATAGAATTCAATAAATTCAACTTTGGGTGATTTACCATCTCAAACAGCAATGTTGAGGGTTATATTCATCACTGGAGTTTTATAGAGCCAAAAAGTCTGCTTGAAACATTTGTTTTATTTGGAGGGATCTTATTTTTGGTAGCAGGGGAGAAAACAGTGGTGGACATACCATCTGTCAGAAGACAAAACAATTTTTCTTGTGTATGAATAGCACACGTATGAAAACAAAAGTTTGACAATGACTACTCAATATGTCATCTAATCCATCTCTTTCTCAAAAAAAAAAAAAAAGAATTACATCCTCAAGAATTTAAAGGAAAGGGTCTTGTTCTGTTCATTTTTAAAAAATCCCTTCAGGCTTATCTTTTCCCTTTTAAAGTACTCTAGTTATGTTAGGATTTGCTTGTCCTAACAATCTTCCAAGAAACCAGGAGTTAAAATGGTAATGTTCTGTTAAAATGTTTAGAGTAAAATATAAATCAAGAAAAAAAGAGTTCTCATGTAAAATTCAGAAATTTTATATCAGCTGATATTATAAAGAATCCTAAGTCTCAAATAAAAGAATAAGTAGCAAGTTTCCTAAATAGAGGATATTTAAGATAAACCAATAACAAGTTATTTTCGAGTAATTTATCTATTTATTAATTGAAATGTATTGATTGTATATATTGATGGAGTACAGAGCTATATTTCAATACATGTATAAAATGTGTAATGATCAAATTA
>NW_007737197.1:21901-27575 GCF_000696425.1 Galeopterus variegatus | reverse complement strand
AAAACTGGTGTTATACATTGTAGCTTAACTTTAGAGTAACGAAAAGTGAGTATAAACATTATCTTTCCAGACCATAGATAAAACAGTAACTCATTTCCTTTTATGATTTAACCGAACTCCTGCACCTGTCCAAACCATTATTCACATTTAGTGAATACATGTCCTTCTAAAACATAGATCTGATCTTGTCACATAACAATTCAAAACTTTTGATGGTTCCAATTCCCTACTGAATAAAGTTTAAATAATTCTGCTTAGGATTCACCTTCAACTTAACTGTTTAGTTTTATTTCCCATTCATTAATGTCCCTCTCCCTTCTGCATTTCCTATGGTTTGCTTATCTAATCCACCTGCCATTCTTTAAACATGTCCTCCATTCTCTAGACTATGTCTCTTTAAATGTTTGTCAGTTGCCACACCTCCCACCTCCACTTACAACTCTATAACCACCTAGCTTTAGATATTCCCTAAATTTCATTTCAGCTCATATTATCTTCAAAAACCATCCTGGTGTCCTCCAGTTGAAATCAATCTCTCCTCTGTACCCTTCACTAACATTATTTTTCCTCAACTATAGCATTTATCATAGTATTGTATTTGAGTTATAGATGTACAGCATTAACTTGCTAACTTATGTGCTCTTGAGTATAGGGAATCACATAATAATCACCTTTTGTTTGTGCTATAGAACTCAGATTGCNGTGTCCTCCAGTTGAAATCAATCTCTCCTCTGTACCCTTCACTAACATTATTTTTCCTCAACTATAGCATTTATCATAGTATTGTATTTGAGTTATAGATGTACAGCATTAACTTGCTAACTTATGTGCTCTTGAGTATAGGGAATCACATAATAATCACCTTTTGTTTGTGCTATAGAACTCAGATTGCATAAATTCATTGAGTAGTGAGTATCGGTTTGGTGCTACATAGAGCTAACCAATCATTCTTATGACATATACATATAAAATATAGTGTATGAATTTCATATATGTGTATATATATTTTTATATAGTTTCTGGATTCAGGAAAATGGAGGTTGGAATCCTTATCTAGTACATAATAACTAGCCTCTGACAATTAATCTCTCTTAGCTTCAGTCTGCTCATCAATGAAATGAATTTACGATTATACCTAACTCATAAGGTTTTTGTAAGGATTAAATGGTACAATGCTATGTAAAGCATTGAGCATAGAGCCTGACACAGTAAGCACCTGATAAATATTAGCTATTAGTATGACTATTTTTATAATTTCACATGATTGCTATTTAAAATAAATCACTATAAAACAAAGTACAAAAATTAAAAAAGTATAAATATCTAAATATTTGATAGAAATTTTAAATAGTGCATGGGTATCATTGACATCAAATCTATGTCATGTGACATATAATTTTAGGCCCTTAAATTTATGCTAATGAAAACTGTGTGTGGAAACCAACAAAATGTTCTGCAATGAAGCAAGAATGTATTATTGACATACAGCTCCCTTCACCCTACTCCAACCCTATGTTAATTAGCATACATTCTTTTCTACCCATTTTGTATAAAATAATATTTAAATAAATAATAACTCAGGCAACCAAGAAATAAGTCAGTTCCAAATCTCAAAAATCTATTTATTTGGGAGGAACGATATACACATATGCATTTCTAGCCTAAATATACTTTCTCCAGGGAAACATTGCTCTGCTAAATTAAAGCTTTATAAAAGTTTTATAATATATAAAAGTTCAAGTTTGTTATCCTAAACTTACAAACAACAAAACCCTGTGGGATTTGCCTCATAGATCCTCCCAAAACAAAAGCTTATGACATTTTGTTTGACCTACCCTTATTCAATAAAAAAACCTCTAGCCTAGTCTTCAGGGCACTGCCCAAATGTTTCCCCACAGTGAATCTTTCTAGGACATTGCCCTTACCCAGAATAAGGAATTGTTCCCTCTTATGAGGTTTCTCAGACACGAAATACAATTAGGGCTGTAGGTATGAACAGTATATTTTTCAGCCTTTCTGTTTTTGATTCCTAGCCAGTCATTGACATAGGAGGTCCTCAGTATGTATTTGCTGAATTAAAAAAATAACAGAAACTATAGACTCAAAGAAGCCCTTATAATAGAAAATTCTGGGCCAACCCCATGGCGCACTCGGGAGAGTGCGGGAGGTGCTCCCGCCGCAGGTTTGGATCCTATATAGGGATGGCCGGTGCACTCACTGGCTGAGTGCGGTGCAGACGACACCAAGCCAATGATTGAGATCCCCTTACCAGTCACAAAAAAAGACAAAAAGAAAATTCTAATTAGAAAAAAATCAGGAACAATAGATTTAAAATTTGCCTCTAGTTCTTCCCACCCCCACCTCTCAGCCCCATCCTCCATGCACAGCTAGATCTTCCTAGCAAGCTTTTCCAGCTGTCGTTATTGAGTGCCTTTACTATAGCTCTAATGGAGTTACCACTGCAAAGGGCAATTCACCAAGCCTTAGCTATAAACTGAATAAACACAAGCTTACATATAGATACTACTATTTCTTAAATATGTGTAAATGCAACTGAAAGGAGATCTTGCGCTCAGAAAAGGCTCCCCAGTAAGCTCTCCTGACATAGACATGAATCAGTCTATTTTTCCTGGTTCACCTAGGATCAGATTGTAATTTTTCAAAAGGAACATTTCTCGGTAGCAAAAGGTACCACAGTGGCAGGGAAAAAAAGGAAATTTTGGAAAATGAAAGTTTTGTGGAATATACAGAAGTTCAAATGCTTTGAGCAATTAACTCCTATTTGATTTGCCTCACAGGGCCTTCCAAAACAAAGTTCATGACAATTTGCCTTATTCTTTACCAGTTTAAATCCCAGCCCTAGAGATTCATCAGTCCAGAGGCATTTGGGATATAAAGTGCATTTCTGCCTTGATAACAGTCCACAAGCTATAAAGCATATGAGAGCGGCTCCCCACCAACAACCAATCCAAATTAGAAAATGGAGATGGCTGTGTGCTAACATCTGTAACTAAAAATGAGAATGAATCATGCACGGTATAGGAAAAAACATGTCATCCAGCTTCAAAGATGTAAATTAGTTCTTTTGAAGAAGCACAGATATTTGAAGCTGTAAATTACAATGTCAAATTAGATAGAAATCTTCAATACAGCTCAGTCACAAAATCATACAGAGTTCTTTTGGACTCAGTACTGAGAGAGATTGTATCACTTGTGTCACAGAACAGAAAGATGTGATGTGATAGCATTTTCCATATGAATGATGGGCCTGCACCTGGAATACAGCATTCATTCACAAAATCATACAGAGTTCTTTTGGACTCAGTACTGAGAGAGATTGTATCACTTGTGTCACAGAACAGAGAGATGTGATGTGATAGCATTTTCCATATGAATGATGGGCCTGCACCTGGAATACAGCATTCAATTTTGTGCTTGTTGGTTCCCAAAAGATTTAGATAAATTGAAAGGAGTTAAGAAGGGGTGAAGAAAAAGATGATTTGTGGAATGAAAAATGTGATGGATGGACTGAGACAAAAAGTGCTACATTTGAAAGTTCTGTCTAAGCAAAGACCTTGAGGGAGAATTTGTTGTAGAAATTCTATTTATACCAGAAAGTTCTAAGCTTTGGATTGAGCAAAGAATAAGAACTTGGAAATAAATTAATCTATAGTATTTTGGACATACACTAAAATAATGAAATAAAATTGTGGGCAAGACCGTTATCTGTGAAAACTTTCCAACTCCAAATTAGTGACCATTAAAATGCTATTCACAGACCTGCAGCATCAGCATCCCCCAGAAATGCAGAATCCCAGGTCCCAAGCCAGAGCTCCTAACATCACATCTGCATTTTAACAAGATCCCCTGGTAGTTTGTAGATGCACATTAAATCTTGAAAAACACTGGTAATATACCATAGAATAAGTTTTAGGCAGGGTTGGGTTTCAATTTTGACTTTGTCACTTATTAACTACGTGAATAAGTCACTTAATCTCTGCATACTTAAGATTCCTCATCTGTAAAAGGAGTATAATAATATCAACTTCTGAGCATGTATTGAAGATTATTGATATAATACATATAAAATGTTTAACGAGGAGAGAGGGACCTACAAAATGTAGGAGATATAAGTGGTATCTGAGGGAAGAAAAATGAAAAGAAAAATATAAAAAGAAAAGGACAGAAAAGAGGAAAAGGGGAAGAAGAAGGAAAGGGAAAGAATGAAGAATTAGTTAAAGATTATGTTCTGGAGAGCAGTGAGAGCCCTTGTTAGTCTCCCATTCATGAAATTCAGTCCCCACACCCTGGATGCATTGTTGGCTTCACCACTCAGCCCTTTTCTCCTCTTTCTTTGGAATAGTTGAATATTCTTTTGCTTTTATTTTGCAACTCAAACATTGTCCCAATGTGTCATATCTATAAGACCTTCCAAAAAGGGATGACAGGAAACCTGCTTAAAACCTTTGGAGCGGGAAGTTTGGATACCATTACATCCATTCTGTGTGGGGGTGAGAGAGACAGAGAGATTGAAAAATTCTTATAAAATTTAGAATAAGAGAATATATTTTTGTTACTCAATTCTTTCAGGGTTATCAAGTTAAATAAAAGTTGAGAAAGCAGAATGGCATCCTGATTTGTTCTTGTTTGTAATAGATTTCTACTCTCATCAAATAAATGAGGTACATATGATATTAAGGTTAATGCAGTTCATGTTTTGTGGGTGCTTGTACCTCCAGCACTTAGTGTCTTTAGAGAAATGACTATCATCAGGTGTCAGAGTACTGTAAATTTCTTATCAAAAACTATAAATCTTATCATTTATGAAACATCCTTTCACAGATAAAAAATAACCTATTACTAGTAAAACATTGAAAGGTGTTCCAAAGCACATTTTTCACTCCAACAAGTTTGTTTCATATATGAAAACATATAGCTTCTATATGAAAATGAATTTCCTTCAAGTGATCCGCATTGTTATTTAAAATGCCTCTGTGATGCTAAAAATGAACTCCTGGAACAGAGTTCTCTAAGGGTAGACACACTCTCAAAATTATTTCTTATTGAAGTGAAGTGTACTGTGGAGGTAGCCATAATTTACATTAGAATAAAATTGAGAAACATAAATTTTGTTGGCAGAGGACCTTATATTCCACAGATATGTCTTTGGGCTTGTACTTCCTTTTAGTAGTGATAAATGCAGGCTAGAGTAAACCTCACAGAAGAAATAAAGTATGACTAAAAGCTGTAGCATAATTAAAGCCACACTTCAGATATATGAATGAGAAAGGGTAAGTAATGACAGAAAAGTAATTGTATAATAGTCTCTTCCCTGAATGATAGCAACTCACTGTTTGGTTTCCTATCGACAGTTATGTAACAGAAACTCAATGTTCATTTGAATATTTGCTATTTGTATTGAAGATGTGTGTAATAAGCGAGTTCATTTAAATTTTAAAATTGTGGATTAGCACTAAACTGTTGGGTATAAATACTTTTTGCTTTGGTGATCATTTTTTCCCCACTTACACTATGTTTCAGTGAAAAATTCAGTGAACTTGGCTATAGCATATCTGAACATTTGATTAATTCTTAACAAAAGAAGAAAAAAACGATTTTTCTCTGCAGATTTTAAGAGAGTTGATTACTTGATTTCTGAGAAGGAATTAAAGGT
>NW_007737197.1:20146-21541 GCF_000696425.1 Galeopterus variegatus | reverse complement strand
GATTTTTCTCTGCAGATTTTAAGAGAGTTGATTACTTGATTTCTGAGAAGGAATTAAAGGTGAAACATGCCCATAAAAAGACTTGTATTTCAGACCCTAGCAATCTGCAAAGGGAAAACTTTACATGGAAAAAGATTGGAAACATACATGGAAAACAAGCTTTCAAAATGCATCTTTCCTCTCCACTTTGATTTTATCTTCACTAGAGGCATTTTCACAGGGACCATCTCTGGGAAAAGCAACTATTGACAGCCCTTCATGAATTTGTTTATCTGGTGCTTTCTACTGGACATAGTCAAAATGTGGTCAAGCCTGTATCAGGTGCAATGGGAGTTTGGGATGTTGGGAGAAGACTGTGGGAACCCCTGCCTAACCCAATAGTGAAGACAGGAGTAAAGAACTGTATGCAGTGTGCAAGAAGATGGATTGCTGAAGAAGGAGCAGTGAAGACAAGCTGGTCACACCTCAAAGTTAAGACTAGGACCTGCCTGGCAGGGAGAAAGACTTAAAAGTAAACATATCTTTGCTAACACAGTGTCTTTCTTGACTTTTGTCTGTAGGCCCCCTACAGTCTACTGCTAACTTCCCCAAAAGGCCACAGAAATAACCCATTCATCAATCAACACCAAGTTTATTATTTACTGCAGTGAGAGAGACTCACTTGAGAGACTCTCAGGAGCATATTGGATGGAGAAAACAAAATTGGGGCATCTGTAAGTTTGGGGGATCTAGTTGAAAGGTAGGTCTTTCAATGCTGAGGGCCAGATACTGGTTAGATTAACTAGAGGAGTAAAAAGCAGTTTAATGATCCCAGTTCAGTGAACTATTGAAGAGTTTTCTATTGTTCAGATACATGGATTTTCAGGATATAAACCTGAAATAAGCAATACAATATTTGCAACTTTATGTTCTGGACCAAAAAGCTCTTGGAATAATAAAGTCATGTTAATATAGACAGTAAGCTAGTAGCTAGATGGTTTCAATTCTCACTGAAGGGACTTAAGAAGCTGATAGTCTTGCTATTAAGGATGGGAATGCAGGATTTTTGATTTGTTGTGAATCCATAATGTTCTTATCTTTACAATCTTCCAGAAGGAAAGCATAGGACTTGCCACTGCTCACTGCATTTGACAGAGAGGAGCATGTACACTGCTTCATTGATGTTGCTCCTGAGTGTTGGGAGAGATAGAACTCAAAATGTGACCAGATATTGTCCATCAACAATGCCTCCTATTCTAACACACTGCAACTCCAACTCACTATTTGTGCAAGATTGTGATTGCAGAATATATTTTTATATCCTTACGTTGACTACTGGAGGTGATATTTATTACTAATAGAATAGATCTAATCTGACTTTGGCATGTTAGAACCACCAATGGCTTTAAAGAAAAC
>NW_007737197.1:13417-19779 GCF_000696425.1 Galeopterus variegatus | reverse complement strand
TATATTTTTATATCCTTACGTTGACTACTGGAGGTGATATTTATTACTAATAGAATAGATCTTATCTGACTTTGGCATGTTAGAACCACCAATGGCTTTAAAGAAAACGAAGGAAGGAAGGAAGGAAGGAAGGAAGGAAGGAAGGAAGGAAGGAAGGAAGGAAGGAACAGCATATCTTATATATATCTTACATAGTAAGGGAGGCCTGAAACCATATCACATGTGGGAGGAGGTCTCTCTCACTTTCTCTTCTTAGAAAGTTTAACAAAGTGCCAAGTGGGTACTTCCAAGATATGGTAAGCTGGAAGGTCTCATTTTCATCCTTACAACAACAAAGAGTCAGATTAACTTAAAATCTGTGATTTTTTTTTAACCCATTAGAGTGCTGAGTTCACAGAGCAAACTAATGGCCCCAAATCTGAGACGAGATTGGCACCTACAAGAATAAAGGAGTCATGAGCACTTGCTTTCATGGGGTAGACAAAACCCACAACCAGACCCCTGTAAGAGGAATTGGTGAAGGCTGAATGTGAAGCCCAGCAAAGGAAAATTGGTGGAAATGGAATGCTCTTGTAGTCTTTCTTCCATGAATTCCAACAGATGCTCAAAGAAAGATTTGAAAAATCCTCAAGAATGTGTTCATTCTGCTGGGGAACAGCAGCCATGAATAAATGGAAAGAAAATTTTACCCTTAGGGCACTGGAGAAATCTCAGGTCAGCTTGAAGAAAGGAACATGGGGGGAAAAGTGCCTACCCCTGGGCAAGATGCAGGATTACACACTGAGCTCACAAGTGTGAGGAGGAAGGGGAAGAGAACTGAGAAGACCACACCTCTGAGACTTGCTTAAGACTGAGGCTCAATCAAAACGGTAGAGAATGTCCTGACACAATGCCCTTCACTAGCAAACCAACGCACTTTGAATTACAAGTAGAAGCAGAATATCTCAGGGAGAGTACAGAAGTGGAACATAAGCATGCAAAGAGATCTTTTCAGAGGAAAAGCTTCAGGAGGTGACCCTAAGTGCAGTACAAAGATGAGAGATTACTCTTGCATATAAATTCCCATGCCAAACAAAAGGTACAGGTTAAGCACCCCTATTCCAAAAATCTAAAATCTGAAATGCTCAAAAATCTGAAACTTTTTGAGCCCTACATGGTACCACAAGTGGAAAATTCCACACCTGACCTCATGTGATAGGTTACAGTCAAGATGCACGTGCACAACACAGTTTATTCAACATCCCCAAGGGAAAAAAAGACCTTTCCTGCCCCATTCACCTGCAATATATCTTTTAAGATGAACATGAAACACAAACAAATGTTGTTGAGATTTGAGTTTCATTTCAAAGATATTTCATTATTTATATGCAAATATTCCAAAATCTGAAAAAATCTGAAATCCAAAACACTTCTAGTCCCAAGCATTTTGAATAAAGGGCATTCAACCTGTAGGAATGCAGGAACTTGAAGCCCATAGTACACCATAGCAGCAACATACCTTAAACATAGACTAGCTGCTAACTGGATTAACTAAAGTAGAAACCACACAAAATATTTTTCCAGATCATAATGGAATTAACATAAAAATCAATAACACAAAAGTTTTGGAAATTCTTCTAATATTTGAAAATTGAACAACACAATTCTAAATCATCCATGAGGCAAAGAAGAACTTTCAAGAAAAATTAAAAAATAATTTGAAATGAATGAATATGAAAATTTAATATAGCAAAATTTATGATTTGCAACTGAAGAAGTGCTTAGAGGGAAATTTATAGCATCAAATGCTCACACTAGGAAATCAGAGAGTTCTCAAAGCAATAATCTAAGTTTATACCATAAAAAATATAGAGGAAAAAGAGCAAATTTAGCCTAAGAGAAGCAGAAGAAGAAAGGAAATAGTAAGGATAAGAGCAGAAATTAATGAATTTGAAAATAGGAAAACAGTAAGTGAAAAATCAATGAAACCCAAAATTCATTTTTTGAGAAGATAAATAAAATTAATAAACCTCTGGCCAGATTAACCAAGGGGAAAAAAGAAACAGAGAGAATGCAACCTACTTGCTATGGGTTGGATATGTGTCTCCCAAATTTCATATGTTGGAAACTTGATCCCCATTGTAATATGTTAAGAGGGTGGGAAATCTGATTATGGCATTCAAAAAGTTGAGCCTCTAAGAGGTGATTGGATTGTGAGAACTATACCTTCATGAATGAATCAATCCATTCATAGATTGATGGGTTAATGACTGAGTAGTTTTATAAGGAAAGCAAATGAGCATGTTAAAGAATTCTTGCCATTCTGGCCATGTAATAGCCTGCATTGCCACAGGACTTTATACAGAATCACCATGAAGAAGAAGGCCCTCACCAGATGTGCCCCCTGGACCTTAAACTTCTCAGCCTCCAAAACTGTAAAAAACAAATTTCATTTTTTTATAAATTACCAAGTTTCAGATATTCTGATATAAGCAAAAGAAAATGAACTAACACTCTAAAATATCCAGAATGATAAGGGGAAGTCACTACTGACCCCACAGACATTATCAGGATAATATAGAAATACTATGAACAAATCTCTACCCATAAGTTCTAAAACTTAGATAAAATGGACCACTTTCTCAAAAGACACAGTCTATGAGAACTTAAGAAGTAGGTAGCTCAAATAGTCCTATAACTATTAAAGAAATTGAATTTGTAGTTAAAATTCTCTCCAAAAAGAAAACTTCAGGCCCAAATGATTTTATGGATGGATTCTATCAAATATATAAGGAAGAAATTCTACCTTGTTCACAAAATCCCCTCCAGAAAATAGAAGGGAGCACACTTCCTCACTCATTTCATGACATTATTCTAATGTCAAAACCAGACAAAGATTTATAAGAAAAGTACTTAAAATATCTCTTATCAACATAGACAGAAGAATACTCAACAAAATTTTAACTAGTTGAATACAGCACTATATACAAAGGATAATCTATCTTGACTGTAAGGAGTTCATTCCAGGAGCACAAAGCTGGCTCAACATTTAAAAATTAACCAATGTAGTTTACCAAGTTAACAAACAAAAGAAGAAAAAAATCATACAATCATGTCAATACATGAAGAAAAAATATTCAACAAAATTTAATATCAATTTTTGATTTAAAAAATTTTTTTGCAAACTTAAAATAGAAGAAAATGTTCATAAAATGAAAAGGACTTCAAAAAGAAAAACTACATAGTTAACACAATATCTAACGGAGGAAAATTGAATACTTTCTCTCTAAAATAAAAAACAAGTTAAAAAAAAAAGTCCTCTTTCATCATGACCATGCAAATTGTACTATAGACTAAGCTAGTGCAATAAGGTAAGAAAAGAAAAAAGAAAGAAAAAAAAACCTCTATTTACAGATGACCTGATCTTTTATGTATAAAATTCCACAAAAGGTACAAAAAACCTCCTAAGAACTAATAAGTAAATTTAGCAAAGTCATAAAATGCAAAGACAGTCAAGCGTATTTCTACATACTAGCAATGAATAATTAAAATTTGAAATTAAAAAAAATTATAATAGCACCAAAATAATGAAACATATAGATATAGATCTTATAAAATATGTGAAGGGCCTGTATGCTTAGAACTACAAGATGCTGATGAAAGAAATTTTTTAAAAAGATAAATAATTAGACAGAAATACTGTGTTCATGAATTGGAAGACTCAGTATTGTCAAGATTTTAATTTTTTTCCAATTGATATATGAAGTTAATGCATTTCCAATAAAAATTCCAACAATATTTTTTGTAGATATTCACAAGCTTCTTCTAAAACTTGCATAAAAAAGCAAAGAAAATAAAATAACATATGATTCTGAAGCAAAAGAAAAAGGTTGGAAGATTCATACTACCTACCTGGTTTCAAGACTTCCTAGAATGCTATGATATTAAAGATAATGTGACTTACTATGGCATTTTTAATTTCCAGGAGATTATTATTGATTTATAAGTGTTCCTTTTATTTTTTCATGATTACAGTATTTGACATCTCTGAAGATTTCAATGATACTGTTTAAAAAATAAAATAAAATACATAAAGATAATGTGGTATCAGTGAAAGTATAGACACATAGATGAATGGAACAAAATATAAAGCACAGATATACAACCATTCTAAATAGTCAAATGGTTTTGAGAAAGGTACAAAGGCAAATCAAAAGAGAAAGAATACTTTTTCAACAAATAGGGCTAAAACAACTCAATCTCCATATGGAAAAAAAATGAACCTTACTTGACACATAACTCACAATTTCAGAGGGAAGGAGGAAAAGGAGGAATTGGTAAAGGGACATGAAAATCAACTACACTATATACTGATAAACTTTAAAAAATAAATAGATAAAAATAAAATTTTAAAAATAATAAATAAAAATTAACTCATAATGGATCATATACCTTAATGTAAATCCTCAAACTATAAAATGTCTAGAAATAAACATACGAGAAAATCTCTGTATTTGGGTTTTGCAAGTAGTTTTTAGACATGACTCCAAAAGTTACATTTATAAAATAAAAAAATTAGAACTTGGATAAATTATCAAAATTAAAATATTTTACTTTAGAAAAGATATTCTTAGTATAATTTTAAAAGACAAGCCATATCCTGGCAGGATATATGTGCAAATCATATATTTGATAATAGACTTGTATGCAAATCTGTGAAGAATATTAAAAAATTAACAATAAAACACAATCCAATTTTTAAAAAGGAGTAAAGTCTTAAATAAATATTTTACTAAAAATAAGATATGCAAATGAAAACTAAGCATAAAATGCACAACAACATCAGTCATTAGGGAAATGAAAATTAAAACACCAATGAGATACTACTGCACATGTATTAGAATGGCTAAAATGAAAAAATAAATGACAATAGCAAGTGTGAGGAAGATAAAGAGCAACTTGGTGGGAATACAAAATGCTATAATAACTTTGGACGATATTTTGGCAGTTATATATAAATGTAAACATACATTTAACACATAACCTAGCAGTCACATACCCTAGAAAAGTGTAATAACATACTTAGAAATACTTGTGTATGTATGTTTGTAGCAGCTTTATTTATAAAGTCCAAAAACTAGAAATAATGCAAATGACCTTCAACACTTAATTGGATAAACAAACAGTGGCAATGCATATAATAGAATACTACCCAGCAATAAAAACGAAAAAAATATGGGCTCATACAACAGTGTTGATGAATCTTAAACATATTTTTCTAAGTGAAAGAAGCCAGACTAAAAGAGTTTCATATTGTATAATTCCAATTTGTATTAGTCCGTTTCTGTTGTTTGTAACAAAATACACAGAACTGGGTGATTTATAAAGAAAACAAAATTTATTGCTTACAGTTTCTGAGTCTGGGAAGTCCATATTCCAAGGAACACATCGGGTGGTGGTGACAATGACCTGGGGGTATCACATTGCAAGATGGTGGAAGCAGAGAGAGGGAGACAGACTCTTCTCTTCTTTTAAAGCCCTCAGAACCACACCCCTGACCACCATTATTAATCCATTCACTGAGGCATGATCCCACAATCTAATCACCTCTTCAAGGGTCCACCTTCCAATTACCATAATAAGATTTCCCACCCTATTAATAGTCACAAAGGGGACCAAGTTTCTAATACATAAAACTTGGGGAACACAGTTCAAGCTTTAGTGAATTTGGCGGGGGACATAATCCACCACACAATTATATGGCATTCTGGAAAAATGCAAAATGACAGAGCCAGAAAGCAGACATTGGTGCAAGGGTTGGGTCTGAGGGGAGGGGATGACCACAAAGGAGCAGCATAAGGGAATTTTGGAGGTGATGGAATTATTTGGTATGGTAATATGGAAGTAGATACATGACTCTATGGTCTTGCCAACATCCATAGAATGATACACTGCAAAGAGGAAATTTTACTGTATGCAAACTTGTTAAAAAATGGGCTAGAATGTTGAGGGAACTTAAGGTGAAATGGAGACTCTGGGCAATTGAATCTAACTGTATTATAAATGAATAACATATCCACACTAACAGAGGTAGAAAAGAACAGAGCTGACCGAAATAATTTTTTAAAACAGTGTGTTGACTGGATAAATCAAGGCAAACAGTGAAAATAACTGAATACAAACACTAATAAAAGAATAAAAATAAAAATAAGCAGAGTCCAAGGAAAAGCTGCTTCTGATCGGTTTCCCTCCTTACGATCTCTAGGCCTGCTCCTTCGCTTACTTAGCAAGCTCTCCCTGGGATTTGCCTTATCTCACTTCATACCTCTTCTCATCACTGGAATGGTAGGATCATAAAGGCATGAAACCAGGTGAAAGTGTTC
>NW_007737197.1:8537-11688 GCF_000696425.1 Galeopterus variegatus | reverse complement strand
CAACCTAATTTAGTTCTTATCTTTATATTCATCTGTGAACTGTCAATTTAGAAGTTCTAAAAATGTTTAAAAATTAACATATTCAGTTGATTAATTCAGCCAAAGTGAAAGACTAATGAAAGACTAATTCAGCCAAATAAAAGACTAAGGAACAAAGATTGCAGCAATTTCTATTTTTAAGATTGTTTTTACTATAGCAGTAAGTACAGCAAAATCATATATATAATATATGTATAACGAATGTTAGTTTACTGATATTCACATACAAAGACCACAGATATACTGTGTAATTTAACATGAGCACTGGCAAATTGTTTGCAAAAGTACACATGAATAACCAAACCTTATCTACTCTGTAATATTATTTTTAAATGCTTCTAATTTTCTACATTGTATTCCTCTGGAAAGATTGAAATAATCTTCAATTTAAAGACTATGCATGCATTTTCTTTTGATTGAGACACAGAAATTAATGAAGTTTTTAGTACATAACAATTCTTCAATATATATTTTATGATTGAATCAGAGAAGCAATTATGTAGAGGTTATCTAATGGAGAAGAAAGGAAGTTATGCTAGAACAAGAATCTACTGTGCAGTGATGAGAGATGGTGAAGAGGCACTGAAACCTTAATATAAACCTCATAAAAAGCTGGCTAAGTGGGAAGAGGACAAAGGAAAATTTCTTCCGTTAAGTAGGATTTGTAGACCTTGAGCTATGCCTTAATTATTTTCTGATTCTAAGCTCCATCCTCCAAATTTTTAGTACCTCTTTTCTATCTCCATGTGTTTATGTCTTTCTCCTTCACTGGACACTCAGTTCTCTGAATGAGTAACTGCATTTCCTTCACTCTGGTTTTACTATAGCCCTAGCCCAGTAACTGCAAATTACAGAACATGTAATTATCATATTGGTTTGATTAAATATTTGGTAATGGTTCAGATTTTCTTGGCATGCCTGGTCTCTTTTCAAATTCAGGAAATCCCTGAATTTATTTTTTTTGTCTTCTTTAGCTTCTTCCAAGTATCTTTGCTCAAAGCTCTGATGTTTCAGTGACAGTTTCAGGTTGACCAGTTTGGGACATAGGAGGTGCAAAAATCCCTCCTAAGCAGGATTTAATGGATGAAACAATACTTTTGTATAGTACAAATTTCATTTTGAGCTGGTGGATGCTTTCAGTTTGTAGACTCTGTCTCAGTTCCTTCTCAACCTTCTGAAGAGAAAGCCTCAGCCTGTCCTTCATCTCTTCTGAAGAGGTCTTTTTCTTTGGCTTCTGGAGGGGTTTTGCCCAGAAATAGCGTATTTTTCTACTTGTCTCTGTCATTGTCTATAGTGAACTTCTGCAGGAAAGCCTTAACAAAGTCTCCTTTCTTCAGGAGACAGCCTGGGCTGCTTCTTTTGATTTGGATAGTCTATGGGGTATTTCTCTTTTTTTCATCCTTTTGTGAGGGATTTAGGTGATCAGATTTCAGTTCTACACCTAGACCAGCTGTCTTTCAGGCAAACCTTCAAGAGATGCACAGCACAACTCCAGCTATTTCAAGGCTGTGTATACCCAGAGGTTCTAGTTAACTGGACCCTCAGGGATATCAAAGAAAGACCCTCAAAGGCAGCAGCAGTCACTGAGCAGATGGTTATTTTTGTCTGTATGCCTGTTTATCTGTGTATACCTTACAGATGTGTCTCCTAAAGTTCTCCTTTTAAGTTGTTTAGTCATTGACATAGAAGAATTCAAAGGATGAATCAAGAAGAAATAAGTAGGACTAAATCTGAAGAGAAAAAGAAGCTTAGGTGAAGAGTTAGCAAATTTCCCAACAGGAATCACCAGTTTCCTCAAATCCCTTTTCAGGTTTGAGATGGATTGTATAGACTAACTAAAGGATTTCTTTGATTTAAGAATGAGATCTTAAATCAAAGAAAATAGAAGTTGTTTGTCCCAGAGATTGCCATCCTGAGGTCACTTTTTACTGGGACAATACATAGGTGGAGAACCCTTACCCAAAGAAGACAAAAGAAATATAGACAGGACTTAATTCTGTGCAGGTTCCATGACTTCTCAGTTTACTCTTCTGTACCAGCATGAGACAAAACAATACTTCTTTGGAGAGTCGTTTTTTTGTTTTGTTTTTCAATTTACTCCCTTCAGCTAGAGCCATGTATACCAGAACACGGTCAGTTAATCTTAGAGTAAATGCCTCTATTTTACAGATTCCTGGAGAATCTGCAACTAAATCCGACATATTATTAATTTTTCTGGAAGCAGAAAAGCCTTAAGCTTTACAAAATAGAAAAGTGAAAAAGACCCTCTAGTAGGCTCAGGGCTCACTTTCAGCAGGCTTGAGTCAACTGCTCAACAATAGAAGGTCACAGAGGAACCTGCTAGAAACAGGCTTCTGCTTTATCTATATGGACAAATTGCCATCAAATATGATCACATCCCAGGAAGGCAACATTTTATCAAGAAAAAATATTCTATCAATAACTCATCTTTGTTTTCAAGTCACTGAGTCTTACCATCTTAGCAAACAAGTGTAGCAAATATTCAGAGATTAAAAGACAGGCATATTATCTATTGTGGTAGCAGAGGGCACAGTTAGGAAAGAAGGAAATAAAAGCTACTAGGTTGAAAAATAATTTTTAAGTAAAACACAGAAGAAACCAAAAAAATTAATTAATCACATTATTTTCTCACCTTCAAACGATTGTTGCAGATGTTTCCACAAGTCTCAAGACATCTGCTGTTCATCAACTCTAGCAAATACATGGTGTCACTATAAAGCCAAAACTTTACTCTTGTATTTACAACCAGGAGATTTTCTATTCCCTGCACCCCCTGCTTTGATTCTACAGTTTACAATCTACAAAGAATTAGTTATTCTAGGAAACTTTTGTTCTGCGTTAGTAGAGACTCTTGTATTTACAACCAGGAGATTTTCTATTCCCTGCACCCCCTGCTTTGATTTTACAGTTTACAATCTACAAAGAATTAGTTATTCTAGGAAACTTTTGTTCTGCGTTAGTAGAGATGGACTCCCTTGATTCAAGGCATCGAAGATGGAGAAATCCAGAGGGTAATCTATTTTTGTCAACCATCTACTTTGTCTGGGTTTTTGTTTTGTTTTGCTTTTAATCTGACATTTATCCCCCTAAA
>NW_007737197.1:7175-7733 GCF_000696425.1 Galeopterus variegatus | reverse complement strand
TTATGAGTTAATAAAATAATAATACTGAAAAAAACAAGTCTATGTGTTGATATGTAAATATAATTGTAAATGTGCTCCTCGATGTTTAAATCACTCATTATGAATAAGTGCTTTTGTTTTCCATGTTCCTGTGGGATATATCAGGTCAAATGTCAGCTCTGGCCTCAAAATGGCCTCTTAAAATCCTGTCTCTCCTTCCTCCAAGAGCAGGTGCATGAAATAAACCAGCAGGCAGTCAAAGTTGAAATTACATTTGTGTGTCTTAAATCATGACATTCAGTCTTGTAGAGAAAGAAGAAAGCACAGATGTCTTTTCACCAAAGGACCTATCTCTGTGGAGAAAAAAGGCAGGGAGGGGGACAGGAAATCGCAGAGACACAACACATTCCTGTTTGCTTCAACTGAACACTTCCACAGACCTTCTTTGTATCGGACAGAATGGAGACCAGACTCTTGCAAATATCCAGGCCAAGATCAGTGCTGCAGATTCTCAGCAGTTCTCTGTGTTCACCCTGCTCTCCTTAAATGACCAAAATATTAACCTCATTTTATATTTGA
>NW_007737197.1:6205-7043 GCF_000696425.1 Galeopterus variegatus | reverse complement strand
TTCTCTGTGTTCACCCTGCTCTCCTTAAATGACCAAAATATTAACCTCATTTTATATTTGATCATTATGAATCTCAGTTCCTGGGTACACAGAGAAAAGTTTTATGCTATTAAGAGAGGGAGAAGGAAAACCTGCTGAAACATGCATGTGGGCCCCTCCCTCTTGGACCGTCCCTTTGAATAGTGTCCAGTGCCATAGTCCTTCCATCTGTACTGATTTTCAACTCTTGCATATCCTCAAAGAAGCTCAGCAAATTCCCTATGACAAACATTTGAACAATGGTTAAAGGAAGCTATTTAGAGATTTAAAATGTAATTTGAACATTAAAATTAAATTGTGTTCTGCACCTGCACTTTCTTTCAACTTTCAAATGTAAAATCCAATGTATTTCCAAAATTATGCCAATGGGTTATGGTTATGGTTTATTTTAGTTTTATTTTATGTTTCAAAATATATGTTTTTTGCTTTTTAAGAAATACAAAAAGAAAAAGAAAAAAAATTCACATATAAACCATCTTCCTTTTTAAAGATACAGTCTACAAGAGAAAGCCCCACTTCCACCCCAAACCCATCCCCCAGGGCTTATGATTGCTAACATTTGGTTCTTACCTTTTCAGGCTTTTTATTTCTTGCTTGTAAGGATATGAGTATATACATATGTTTGTGTGTGTGTGTGTGTGTGTGTGTACACACACACAAACTAATAAACATTCATTCTCATATATACTTTACAAAATTTGATAATATTTTATCTGAAATTTGTGCTTTAAATTATTTAACAAAATATCCTAAAAATATTTTTGTAATCTCCTCTCCTATACAGGACACCCAGTTTTAG